>NW_007578401.1:267349-357653 GCF_000690725.1 Stegastes partitus | reverse complement strand
TGCTGTGGTTGGTCAAATCTGGGGATGTTTGGCCTGTAACCAGGAGAACAATTGAAAAGGTAAAAACTTCATTACGCTCAGCATTTTTAAAACAATGAGTGATAGAGTAACAATCTGAAAGGATACACATTCATTGTAAAAATGAAATACTAAATGTAATGTTTACTACCATCTGAATTCAAATACTATGAGGTAATTTAACAAAACATTTTCTTTTGAATGGCCACCCTAAATGTATAATGTAAGAATATACAAAACAATTCCAACTGACCGTGGACCTCTAATGCTGTTGAAGCTTGGTGGCGGAACAATTGGGGGAACTGGGGGTCTGACTCCAGTGTCAGCAAGGCCACTTCCTCTCATAGTGGGTCCAGCAGGTGAATCTGGATGTGTCCCAAAGCCAGTGGGCTGTGAACCTTGAGGCTTTGGTCCACTAGCACCTGGGGACTGCTGCATACCTGGGTTAGCTGACTGCTGCTGCCTTTGCATATCTTGTCCAGGGAACTGGCCAAACTGTCCCATCATTCCACTGTTATACTGGCTTGAGGCGAATGGCACCATGGCAGTAAGAGTGGCCACCCTTTCTTGTAGGTGGGCGTTCGTGGCGTTCATCTGCTCCTGCCATTGTTTCCATTGGTGCTCATAGTCTTGCAATTGGTCTTTGTGGGGATAAGTCTGGAACTGCTCATACCATAAGACGAAGCAGCGATCCCAGTCTTGGAATAAAGGGGTGAACTGCTGCTGTTGCATTTCATAGTGCCTCAGCTGCATTTCAGCAGACATCGACTGCAACAAAGGACATTGAGAGATGATGCTAATATTCATTGTTTTGTTAAAATTACAATGATATTACATGCAAACTGAAAGCGTGTGGGCCATTTAACTACCTGTAGGTTTGAAGGTTGCTGGATCAGCTTTTGATATTGTTCCAAGATCTGCTGGAGCTTTTCGTGTTGTTGCATTAGAGCCTGGTATTGTAAGCCTGCTCTCTGCTGTTGCACCTGCTGCCACTGTGCTGCTGCAGCCTGTAACTGCTGGAGGCGGGCAGCTTCCTCTGGGTCTTTTGGGACTTCAGGCTATAAAGAGAAACAAGGCAATATTAGAGCAAAACATATCTTTGTAACTTACACAGAATATTTTTCAAATAACTCAGTGTAGTTTGTAAAGAAAAAGATGAACATATTTGGAGATGGAGGCACTACTAAGGGCACAAACAAGCATTCAACAAATAAGAAGAAGTCACTCTTTGAGAAGTCGCAATAATATATAAATGTTTTGGCAACACATGGGACAGCTGTTATTAATAGGGAGACACCTATTAATAAAAACACCACCACAATTACATTGGAAAAGACAGATGAATGTGCTTGACACTGTGCACAAGGAAAACTCACAGGATAATTAGGATAAAATGCGGGACGGGTGTTAGTTTTACCAGCACTACGACTCCTAATGATGCTGCTTATCGGTTCTTTTTGTTTATTTTTACCGGTGGAAAACAAAACAAACTGAGAATAGAATTACCATTACTTGAACTCATCTCTCTCACTCTTAAGTATTAATCAAAAAAAGCTGCAGGGCGTTTTCTTTAACTGTATTTTTACTCTGTAGTATAAATAGACTCACTTAAGAACACAGTACCTCTGCCACTGCCAAGATTGGGTTTGAGAACGTATGAGAAGCAAGAAAGAGTTTGTCTGCAGCCCCTTAATGACTCAATCTACACTCCTCTGAGCGCTGAGAACAGAACTGGATTTCTGAATGACACCTCAGAAGATGCTCTGACCATTTCAGATTTAATTCACAAACACACGGCTAGACAACAGGCTGGCTAACAGCTAATTTTAATCATTATTGTTTGTATAATTTAGTAAACTTTGTGTGAGTTGCTAGCATACATAACATACCTGGGGCAGCTATCGATGAACTACGGAGCTAAGCGGTTAGAAACTGGATCTTTCTCGACATACATCTTTGTATGTGTGATGCACTTTTACTAGGTTGATCATGCTTTTGCTATTTTGTGCAAAATAAAAAAACACCTTACAAGCATCGTCTGCATTGGCTCTGGTGAAGTGTGACAACATTTATTAATATTTAATTCTCTCCACCACTCTGTGAAATCTATTTTCTTAATGCTTCCTGTACCAGCAGCAGAACCGATAACATCAGAGCTTACTGAACCTGCAGCGTGGAAAAATTTACCAAGGAGGCATGTTGAATACCAGGTTTTGGTACCCAAGCCGAGATAAAACATCTAGGGACACGATAACAATGGGAGAACAGGTGGTGTGACTTACTGTGTCTGTAAATGTTGGTGACTTTCCTACATGTTCACTCTGTAAATTTATGCAAACAATATGAACAATATTTAGATCCAGCGACAATCTGGACAAACTGAATATGTTGTGTTCTTAAAGGCTGTTGAATCAAGCGCTGCTATTTTAAAATGCTTAATTTAAATGGACACAAGTAAACGGTTAAAACACAGGAGGTATTAACAATGTGTGTATTGTAATTGTTTCTTGAATCAGGTATAGCCGCGGTAATAGGCCAATAAATATTGGCAGATGTACCGAAATATCTGCAGCACCACAAAGTCTCAATTGATCTATACAGCAAACAGTCTTTTTTTTTTTTAAACACAAACCTACCATACAGCCTTTGAGTACACATAAGCTTTGAATATACAAAGAGAAAAGTGATATTACCCACAATGCAACTCACACACCAACAGTTTGGGTGGAGAATCTGGTATGTTATGATTGTAGCAGCTGATGTTGCTGCTGCTTGGATCTTTCTAACTTCCCGCCTGAAGATTTTTTTTTTTAATGCTCAGAAATGTGGTTTTTGGTCCCAACTAACGCGAACTAACAATTTAACAGATTCTGCACAGCTGGTGTAACAAAAAGTTTTGCTCAATCTTTTTGCAGATGTGACTTTAATGTGTGAAATCAATGTGTTCTTCCTTAGCATATACATCGCTCCAGCATTACAGAAATGCGTACCCGTCCTTCTTCAGGCGGTGGAGGGGGCACTGGGGGTTCCTCTTTCGGAGGGGGTGGAGGAGGTGCATTTTTCGGTGGATCTGACGGAAGGGGAGGAGGTACTGTTCGGCCTGCAGAACCATCGCCGTCTTTCTGATTCTGTTTGGCTTTCTCCTGCTTCAGTTTCTGTAGATTCTGAAGATGCTTTTTGTACCAAAGCTGCTGCTGCTCCTGGAACAAGCAATTACAAAATCCCTTGTTTTAGTCGTTTATATGATTTCTTTAACATGACTGATTAATGAAGCACAACACGACTCATGGCTTTTAAAAACTTGGGATGACAAATGCTGAAACGCGGTGGTTTGTATTGACAATTGTTTGCTCTCCCTTTCACAGTGACTGTTTACGACAACTCTGACTGGATTATGTTTTCAATCTTTGTGTTAAATTCTGAATTCTTTGAGCGGTAACTGAATACAAATGAATTTTAAAGAGAACTCAGTAAATAAACCTGCACTAATTTCACTTTTTTTTATTGTAAACTCAACCGAGGCTAAAATTAAAAGCTCTAGTTTGACAATATAACGACCACATCAGACATATACAATACCAGGTTACATGTGATTGAATTATATAACAAGCCTTATTTTTGATAAATATTCTATGACTTTGAGCTTAAGCTTAAAGAATTAACGTTGTATGATGAATTCAAAGACGTAACAAAGATTCACTGGGTGTTACCTGGACTGTCAGGGATCAACTCTAATAATGTGAAAGCGCTGAATATCTACTTTTTTTTTTTTTTTTGCATCCAACCAAAATTGCATCAAGTTTTTTCTCCGATCTGAAAAGACCGGGAATTTCCCATTGATGATTTTTACATTTAATTCATAGGAAAATAGTAATTTTCCACTATCATTGAAGGCGGTCTTGATTTTTGTCTGAAGCATGTGTAATTAGAATCCTGCTTGTTCCAGCTTGCTTTAGCTTAACAACTGCTTATTGAAGACGCGAGGCTGGCATTAGTATGAGCCTCAGACACCTAAACTGAACCTGAATTTTCACAGGTTTATGCCGTGGTGTTTACCGAATAATTTAAAAGTCATGGTACTGCAGCAAATGTACCTGTGTGTGGACGAAAAATCCAAATCTATCCAACAGGGTAATCAGATTCTTGAAAACAACAGCACATAGGGGTAAGTACGGTAAATGAGCAAGGGCTGTTTTGAACATTTGTTTTCCAGTTTGAAGAAAAAGATGCAGAAGTCGGTGCATAAACTGAAGCTTGGTAATCAAGGTTGGCTCAGGAATTATTCTCGAAACGTTTGTAAGCGACCATCTCAAATCCTTCAGTTGAAACCCGACTGGTGATGTTTAAAGAAAGAACAACAGTGATGTGGAAGCTTTTGCATGAGAGAGGTGCTAAAATTCCAAATGAGAGAAATGTTTACTGGACATCATGCAGGCTAGAGGTTATTATTAATAAATATCCACATAGAGGGGATGAATAATTATGCTTATGAGGGTTTTGGAAACGTTTTAGAGTATTTAAGTTAAATTTTTAACAGTAGCATCGACAACATGTTCTCATCAATCAATGTGAAAGAAAAAGACGACAGCGAGGGGGACGATCAATTAAAGTAAAAAGACAGAAAACTATGAACACTGGAAATTGTTTTTACTCTTCCCCACACAGCTAAACCTTTATGTATGATGTGCAACCAAACCAAATACTGTTTCAAGTGAAGGACATTAGTGGCGCTTCCACGCACCTAAAACTCTGTTTTTTAGTGTGTTTCCCAGTACAAGTAACTTGTCATTATGTCCTACCAGTATGGTTTTCTTGGGAAAAATAGGAAAGACCGTAGCTCTAGTTTATATGTTTTCATTCATTCTTATCAACAGCTCTAGAAAACAATTTTATATTCAAATTGGGGTAGTTCTGAACATAAACAGTTTAATACTCCACAGAGCGTATTATTCACTCTCACACCCTTTGGTGAATTGAATATTATTATATATATTATTTTCTTTCCAAAACAGGTGTTTCTCCACTTTTACACCTGTCATGCTCCCCACGGTGATTGTGCACAAGACTACTGTAGTATTTATAGAAGAATAACACATCCACATACAGAGCAGACTCACTTAATAGTAAAAGCTGGAAAGGTTTCATCAAATAACACTAAAAGAAAGCACAGTATGTTTATGTACTTGTAGAAGTTGTTTGAGTTTAATCAGTGATGGCTGCAGGTAGAACAAGAACTGCGGTTCTGTTGCTCAACATTTCTAAAGTGATGTGAGAGGACCAAAACAAACAGACATTACCTGTAAAGGTAAGGACTTCTCGTCCTCTGACGTGGATGACTCGTTCTTGATGGCCTCTTTAGGTTTGGCAGCGCCGTTATTCTCAGGAGGCTTTGCTGACTGGGGCTCTGGAGGAGGAGGAACAGATTTAGGCTCGGCGGAGTGCGGCTGTGGTGGAGGCGGAGGAGGCTGCTGGTGTAGCCCCGGTTTGGGAGCAGGAGGGACTCCACCGGGCTGCGTCTCGTCCTGTTTGTAGTACGACTGAGGACCTGCGCCGCCGTCGAACTGCCCTGATCCCTCTGAATGCCACGATGACCCCGAGAACCCACCTGGGTGTCCGCCGCCGTACGGAGCAGCATTGTTGCCGTGATGTAACACCGACTGGAGCTGCTTCTGGTGCAGCATCTGCAGCTGCTGCATCTGCTGGAGGTGCTGCTCCTGCAGGCTGGAGAACAGCGAGCCGCCGGACGCAGCCTCGAAACTGCCGAACCCGGCAGCAGGCTGCCCGCTGTTACCGGCAGCCGGCTGCTTCCGGGGCCCAGGCCCTCCATAGTTCTGCGACTGAGGTCCGCTGTAGTTTCCCCAGGAGGGGTACATGGCTAAAAACAAAGAGGTGCTCGGCCTTCCTGGTCACATACAGCCGACCGGGGCCGGAGCGGCTAACAAAGCTAACAGCTAACCTGCGCTTAATAAAAACAACAACTACATTTTCATTCCGTCAGTGGGCAACGTTGAATAAAGCTGCAGGTACCACAGAGTTGTATTTGTCCGTTAGAAGAAAATGTTGACGTGTATCCTTGTGGAAATGTGCTACACAACGTTGAAACACTTCGCTCAGTGAATGGATGATGGAGGACCACCGCGCAGCGCTGACGGCGGAAACACGTCACACGTCAGGTGACCAGCACATCCGGTGGCGCGCACACCTTGTTTGTTTGTTAGTTGTTTGTTTGGTTTTTGTTGTGACCATAGACTGTATAAGAAAGCATAAGCAACTTGAAGTCTGTTCTACAAAAAAACAAAACAAAAAAAACAATAAACAACAACAACAACAACAAAACCCACAGTGAGCTGGATGATCACTTTGGTCTGTGAGCAGATAAGGAGCCACCTTGGCGGTCTGATCCCCCTCAACAGCTCCAAACAACAAGAACATGTACAGTCGTCCTCAAATGTATTCATCCCCTTCCATTAATGAAAAGGCAAAATTCACAATAGTCACTCAAATAACTAGAAACTGAAAAAAAAGAAATAAGAAATGAAAATCTGCTAAATTATAATTTAGTGAAATAAGACATTGCTTTTGAATTGTGGTGGAAAAGAGTAATAATGTGGAAGGTCTCCACCATTGTACCAATGAACATGTCCAAAAGGAAATAGCTCATAACCAGAGATGAAGTAAAGAAGCATCCACTCGTTGTAGTTCTGCACAGGCTGAAAAGAATACACAAGAGATGACATGTGATTGTATTTTTTAATGTGTGTGTGAGGAATAAAATATCAAAGACAGATGCTGTCTCTCATACACTTATTATTTCTCTGCACAATCACGTGTGTGTGCTAAAACATAACCTCCTTGGTGCACATATTGTTAAATGCTCATTGTCCTTTTTCCATGTCTTTTACTGATTAATTGCGAAACACTATATTTGCACCATGTTGTGGTCAGATGGACCTACCACGACCTACTGACCTTTTTTGGTATTACTATAATCTGTAGTCTGAGTTTGTGAAGGCAGATATCTTAATATCAGCTAGATTGGACCCCCACCTCCACCCAAAAGCAAAAAAAAATCAGGCTCAGGATTATTTTTCACTTTAAGCCCTGAAGTAAATATACTTAATTACTTCCTACAGCTGAATGCACGAATGCATATAATTATGAATTTACATCACACAAACCAGGACTACAAATAAAACAGAGCAATGTGTTAGATCACAGTCAGAGGGGGGTTCTGGCTGCTTGTTTCTGCAGCTGCGCAGTTGTGTGGTTTTACCACAAGAGGGAGACATTTACAAGCACATTTCTAGTCAATGGGGAACGTTGACAGCCAAAAAAATAAAATTAAAAAAGCCAAAAAGCTTCATATAAACAAACAAATGCATAATAATAATAATAATAATAATAATAATAATAATAATAATAATAATAATAATATTAAATTAATTTCCTAGTCACAGGAGTACTCAGTCATTTTATGGACAGGGAAATTGTCAGTATTTGTCAAATGAAATCATTTAACATAACTTAAATTAACATCAAGAATATCTTATATTTGTATTTTACAATAATTTCATATGAAAGAATATTATACAGCAAATAAATAGCAAAAAACGATATCAAAATAATCTGATTTATAGACTGTATTCATTTATTTCTGATGATGATGATGATGATGATGATGATGGTGGTGGTAGGCCTACTGGATGTGTCTTCATGGAGTCTACACTTGGTTTTCTTAGACTCTGCAACCAACTGTGTGAGTTCAGGCTGCGGGTGAAGATTTTGTGTATCGCCAAAAAAAAGCGTCTGGGACTGGAGGCAACGCGGCGGGAGGTAAAAGACCAGTGACTTTAGGTTGCCCTTGAGGTCTGATACACATAAGAGTGTTTTTTTCTTAAGATCACCAGTAAATCTGTATTAATTTTGACCAGAACCACTTAAAAAGAATCGTTAAAGCGGATTAATCAAGCTGGTCCTGTTTAATGTCTCCCGTTAATTAGTTTGTCAGCAGTGTTTTAATATCGCCTAATGACTTCATATTTCACTGATGACATTCAAGGGGTGTTAAAAGAGGGGAAATGGCCCATTCAGGATTCAGTTCTTTCGCTTAAGACGCCCTCAATGAATAAGACAAGGTCACGGAGGCCTAGTCTTTAGGGAGAGATACATTATCAGGGGATGGGGGTGGGAGAAATCCCATAGAGGAAGCTCTCTCCCCTCTAAAACAGCATGACGGGCACAATGTGATACAGTTCTGTCTTAGAACAATACATTGCACAGGGAATTCATGATACAGCTTAGGGCAGCCACACTGTATAGGATAGCAGGATAGCCCCACAGTGTACAATAATACTGACACTGGGGACTAATGCCTGGTGCTTTTTGGATGGGAGGAGCGAGACTGATTGTTTCACTGTTTTTTATGGTGTGTTAATAACAACTGCAACAGTTTAAGTGTTTATTAAGCATTAAGATAAAACACATATGAGAGGAAAACAACCGTCCAATATGAGAAGTTAGACCTTTTCCATCTTCATCAGCACTTTCTGAAGCTTTCCAAACAAGAACAAAGAAATCAGAAATCGTAAAGTTGTAGCTCTCAGTATTGAGGACACGGCATTTTCTCTGTGATGAAAATCCTATGTTAAACAAAATGCTCAATGGAGGCTAATGGATCCCGAACAAGTCCATGCACTGCTTCCAAAATGCTTTGTTTGACAAATCAATTTTCCCATAACCCGGTGAGGAGAAAAGTGATGTGGATTGATCGCCCCCACTGACTTTGTTTCCAGAATATTGTTTGATGGCTGGATAGATTAATTGGTATGACATTTGAAAGCCTTCTCTTGACTGTCAGCATCCAGGCCTCCGTACGCCAATCGAACCTCGGACTAATTGTTTCCTCTATAATACCTCAATTCACAAATTAGAGACGGTGCCTCTATAAACTATTCCCAATGTAAGACCCCCGCACAGCTCCACGCTGCTCAATCAGACGTGGGTTTGAATAGGGGTGATGCTGCGCTGATAAGATAGAGTGCATTAAAGGGCATCACCCGAACTGCTGCGCCAGCACATCTTCCTCTCGGCACAGTACATCTGAAATATACAAATCAGATCCCGGCAGCTGCTCCAGTAAACAGGCTCTGGACTCATCAATCTATAGCAGTTCATAGGATGTGAATCTTTGTTAGGAACCTAATTTGAATTAGGACTATTACAGCGAGGAAGGCAAAGGGAAAACCGTCTAAATCAGTGACCTTGAAAGCGTCGGTTATGTGGACGTGCAGGGCTCAGATTTGCTCTGTAAATGTATTTTAATGTTCTTGCATGTGACGAGAAGTCTCAGATCCTCTTTATGATAAGGCTGCGTCATAGGAGACAGGTCGGTTTGTCACAGCAGAAAAACTAAAGGTGTAAACACAAAAAATCAAACGGTGATGGTCGAATTCCATTTAGCTGCTTCACTGACACAATCTGCTGGTGTGCATGAATGGAACTGAGCCTTTGTTAACGTCTAGATGTTTTGTTTACAGTGTGGAAAGCGTCGCGATGAGGATGCACACCGTGATGAAGGCCATCACACACGTCAACCACTTTAAAGTTGGAGTCAAACGTGTGGAGTATAAAATAGTGTTTTTTGGGATTGGTTTGGTACTGACTTCTCTATAAATAAAACAATCAATTATGTTCCAACATATTGAAGTTAAAGCAGTAATCTAAGCATTTGTATTAAATGAACACCCACCAAGATGTTTGAAATGAATCGTTTAAGTTTAATTTCTTGTATATTATGCAGTGTATTGTCCTTAGTTGGCTCAATAAACAGAGGAGAATATTAACAACTTCATCCAGAACCAAAGCTTGTGCTTCCTCTCTGGCTGTCTGTAGTAAAGAAAATGAGGCAGTTCTCCAATAACTAAAGATAGCCTCTTCAGCCATAGTCTCTGATACTGAAGCCAGATCACTTGGGAGTAAAAAACAAACATGGAGACAAAACTAAAAGCATCAATGGTTTGTTATTTTTCTATATAAAAAGGAACAAATTTCTCTAAATCAAACCCGACCATAGTCGGCGGCGGTATCTGCCCTCCACGTTTCATCACCATTTATTTATCATTCACAATGACTAATTGCCTGACTTGACTTCAATTTTGTGGGCCGGGCTCGGCACACAGCGAGCTGCTCAGACGCCCTCCTCCCTTCAGTCCTCCCTATCACCCCAACACACCCACTTGCCTTTGAAAAACTGTAATTGAATGAGTTTATGTCGTCAAATTGATTAATCATATTAATTTGTACTTATTAGTGGGATGGTTGAAAGCGATGACAATTAGATTAATGAAATTAGTTAATTCTTCCTACCCACGCCATACTCCCAACTATAACGAACCCCCAAAAAGAAAAAAAAAAAAAAAACGCATAGAAAAGGGAGACTGTTATGACAAAATTGGCAATCAAGATTCGGCTGCTAATTGAATGTCTGCTTTTATTAATGATGAGGTTTATAAAAAGACCTTGAGAAAGGAATATTAATTGATTAATCAAAGTGCACCAAATTAAGCGGGGAGTATACAAAGCAGAGGGCTGAACGCTTCCCCTCATGTTTGATTGTGTCTTTCACAGGATGAAAACATTTTACCTGTTTGAGAACCAACAAACTGACATCTGAGTCTACAGCAGCTGGTTTGTTTTTTTGTGTGAAATCTTTGTGAGAAAAGTTTCGGCTTTGTTAATATGTGCTTAATACACAGATGATTCTCTTTTAGGATGTTTGCTTAAAGTGGGTGTTTTAAACATGTGACTTGCTATTTTGAAATGAGCACAGTTATGCCAGCTGCAGATTACACTCTGGAGAAAAGAGCCTTTGCTTGTCAGTGACGTGTTGAGATGATGAAGAGGCTGCGTTGTAGTAAAACGTTGGCTCTCCAGACTTTACAGTAAAGCCTTGGAAGTTGCCTGATCACAGACCGGTCCTGCAGGGAGCCACGTGTCCCAGCAGGGCCGCGGCCATACATTCATCATGCCTGTTTGCCCGTAGTGGAAAAACAAAATATATGTAAATATAAGTAAACGGGGTGCGAGATCTCCCAGGCCGATAGAGCGCTTTGAATTTCATTATGCAACAAGCTGTCCGGCCGTTATAAACGAGGCCCGCGAAAAAGAAGTGATTGCTCGGTATGATAAAGATGAAATGTAATAGTTTACGCCACCATGAATCTGATTGTAACGTCCACACTATTAGAAAGGCTGATAAGAGCATTTATGACTATTTGCTTTGTGTCATAAAGGGAAGTGGGCTGTTTGATTAATACGAGCAGCTGGCCGGCTCCAGGTTCAGCACATTCTGACGCCGCGTATAACTTACAGAGGTGGTAATGGGCCGGTTTATATACTAAAAATGTGATCTATCACACATGTGCGATAAGCAGAATTATGACTAACACATTCTGCATTTCCCGAGTGTTACGTTTTGATATGCACGCTGTGTAAATGTGGGGGTGAGTAATGCTTTTGTTTTCACCAAAGAAATATTCACTGGGGTGACAAGATGCTATCTGCTAATGCGGTTTATACAAAAGTGTAAAATTGGTTGGTTTTCTCATTCCAAAAAAACATATAAATCTTGCTCAGATTTATGCCGCAGGAATGGATTATACCAAGACTTCACCCGTTCAATCAATGTATCAGCTCAGCATGTTTTTCTTAACATGCATTTTTATTTTTTTTACACACACCAGGAGACTTGCCGGCGAAAGGAGCCAGTTAAAGGGGAACTCTGTTGGATTTACGTAAGGGGTGTTAAACATGAAGGTGCACGACAACAAAACATTATAAAAGAAATTATAAAGCAATGTTATATATTGCAGTGTATGGGGAAAAAAAACTATCCTAAAGTTAATGTGGCTTCGCTGGCAGCTGCCGTAAGTCTTATTATTTGCCTGAAGCGATTTCCATTTGGGTGAGTGTTGGTTCGGGTTGAAGGCAACAACTTTGGAAATTAAAAATGTAGCTCACTCCTCATGACGGATCGAGGTTACATCAGCTGCTGCAACACACCCGGATCTCTGACAGAGCTGCTGCTGCTGCTGCTGGTTGACTTACATTGTGGGGAATGTAGATGCCAGTTTTCACTTAAGAAGAATGTGTAGAATCTATAGAAACGGCTGCATCTCTATTTCTGCTGCACTGACTGTGATGCTTTTCATAAAACTGCGTCTTGTAGTCAGCGATAAAAAAAAAGGGATTTAAACTTCAAATCTGGAGAAAATAAGCAAGAAAACTGTACTTAAAATAACAGCTGCAGCAATTTTGGAGAGTTATGCACACATATAATCACATATAATAACTCCCAACACAGTCAGTGGGAGATGATGATGATGATGATGATGATGATGAGTTTGTTCTGCTGCACCTTCTCCTCATGTCAAAATGTCAGCAAGTATGAAAGTTATTATTCAACCAAAAAGCCTGTTATTGTTTGTAACTGAGGTCCAGCTCTGGCTCATTCGGGCCTGTTACATGTTCTGACGTCTAACTGAGAAACTTTATAAATAATCACACACGACGCCCATTAAAACGACTGCAAAGAGGAGCGTTAGTCAAAAGAGCTGATGCCTGACGTATGGTAATTCAAGTCCTCAAATATGCAGTGAAATGTTTTATTTATAATAAATCACCTTTGAAAGTGCATCCAGGACTTATTTGGGGAATTCCAACCTGATGCATAACATGACTGTGTAAAATGGAAGCAGCTAATTTTGCTTCCATGAGGAACTGTGTGCACATATGACAGAGTCTATTAAAAGCATGTGGTCAGAAAATGACCTGATTCCCCTTCATTAACCCATCAGAGCCCTGAATATGTGTTTTAACAGGAACAGACAATTTATTATTCTGTGTACAGAGTCACAAGTTACATCAACAGTAGAAGACCGATTATATTATAGTAGCTCAGTTCAATTCTAGTCACTTCAATTCAATTCAGTTCCCCCAGTTCTGCATGCTATTAAACACGTGGCTCGTACGAGGTCAAAAATAGAAATTCCCATCAAAATTTTAAGCTCAAAACACAAAGACGCTTCACTTAAAATGACATAAAACTAAGAAAAACACCAACAATGAGAAGCTTGAACTGAGAACCATTTGGTGTTTTTGCTTCACAGACGACTCACAGGATTAAACGATCATCAAAACAGCTGCTCGTTACTTATTTTGCCAAATAACTTATTGATGAATCTGTGAAAGCGTCCCTTATGTTTAGGATGACCAGGAGGAACCTGAGCTCCGTCCACTGTGAACTCAACAAGGTGAAGCTTCACACCACCGGACATCCACAGGACGCCCTTATTGGATGTCCATTTGCCGATATCTGCCTGCACCTCTGGAGCCCTCGTGGCCCTCGGCTGAATCATTCAAACAGTAAAATATCTAAGAATCGACCATCATCTTTGGAGCCAAACTCTGCACATTTTCACGATGCTCCGGTGACGCGATCCAAAAACCTGTCCAGAATATACTGACGGACGCCGCTGCTGGACTTGATCTAATGCTGCCGCTCCAGTCAGAGGCCATCAGTGGTCAGAGCTTCCTCTTCGGCAGGATCTATCGTCTCTATTTACACAGTCCATCCTCTTTAAACTGCGTTATTGATCTTGGCCTAGGTCATGGAGGTTTGGCATGAAGGTAGGGTGGAGGGGTTGCAAAAGGGGGAGTGAGGACAGAGAGAAGGAAGAGAATAAGGACGCAGAGGAAGGAGCTTCCCCTGGGCGCCTCCAGTGCCAGCTTCCTCTTATTTAGCATTTGACCCTGCTCTTGGCTTTACTGCTCAATGCAGCAGCCTTATTGTCAGCATATAGTCGATGGCTGCCAATATTTTGAGCGAACACTCGTCACTGCTCTTCAGCAAAAAGCTCAGAAATACTGTAAACAAACAGACCTGATCTACGCGAGGTCAAAGGTCTGAGGGATTATTTTTGTGTCAGTCCTTTTCTCGACTGTCAACAGGTCAATATCTGATACCAAACAGCAATCTTTATCGTCAGTTCCTGCCTTCCACAGCGTGCCAGATGTCCCGTACCTCCACACTCGCTGCTCAGCTGTGGGCTTTTTTTTTTTTTTTTTCTCACGGTGGCCTGTTGCTGTTGTTTTTTTACTCTTCAGTCCATTAGCAACACCGCTGCCATGAGCGGGGGCCGATAAACCATCTGGCCAGGCTCCCGAAACAGATAGCAGCCTCTTAATGGAGTGAAAAAGTAAAAGCAATTAATGTCACATTAGCACATCACTAATAAGGCCTGCCCTCCAGTATGCTGCAGTGAGAATAATTGGTGGGTTCAGACTGAGATGCGACTCTGCTGGAGCTGACACCGAGTCCTGAACAAGGTCTTATTGGGAAGAATTAATTTCTGCAAACAAATAAGCCACTTTCAGGTCAGCTGCTCAGGATGCAGCGTCGATATCCAGTGCTTTATGTGACACATAATCGCTGTGTAGAGCTTCTTTTGTCGTATTAAACAAGAACAGATCGAGCTCTTGTGTTGGTTATTTGCTGTGTGGCAGCAGCGCTCTGCCATATGGAACATGAGTCTGTCCTGAAATTTAGTTCCAGTTAAAATGCCAAGATCCAAGCCCTCGTGTTTTATGTTGGGCAGCAATCCAGCAAGCAGGGAACGTTCCCACAACATTGTCTACCAGAATCTATAAAATCTTATCAGGTTTTATAAGAAATATTTCAATATAATATTTTTAAAAAAAGATGTTTTAGGATATTTATCATTTCTAATAACGTCCTTATGAGGTTGAACGGAAACTAAGACACAACATTTTAATGTTCAGATGATGTTTGGAAAACGTCGTCAGATTAAAAGATCTAACGTTACAAAGATGTTTTCAAGATGTTTCTCGTGGCCTCATTCCTGCGACGTGACATGAGAACAAAGGCAGAACACTTTGCCTGCAACATTATAGGGATGTTTCTGTCAGAACGTTCTTCCATAAAACATTCCCACAATGTTACGTGATCACAAAGGAAGGACGCTCAACATCTAGCAAACGGTTTAAGAACATTGTCCTTAAGAAGAACGTTCTGGGAACTGAAATAAAACTTCCCGCCAAAAATATTTCGAAAAAAAAAAAGAAAAGTGAAAAAAGTGAGAATGAACAGAAGCTCGTGTTCGTTCCTCGGTTACAAACGAGGCACCTTTGGCTGCTGCGTACGAGCCGTCGCGTCGCTCTGATTCTGGCACATTGTCGTCGTGACCTCCGTCACTTTAAGCTCCCGTCTTTGAACTGTAATTCAAACTTCACGCCGCCTCATCTCGAGAGCTTTCCCCAAGAACAAAACACGTCCTCTCTGCTTCCAATGAGATTTGAGGGGGTTTTAAGATTTGGCTTAATTGTTGTCTTTTCCAGTGTTTAATTACGAAAAAAAAACAAAACACCAAAGCGCTGCCGTCTAATTCCTCCATGTTCCGCTAATTATGTTGTGTTAATGGAGGTTTTTCTGTTACTGAGTCACACTCATTAACGTAGCGGTGACACTGCCCTTAATTGGATAAGAGGCCATTAAGTCACTTTTCTTTGATTAAAATTATTACTTCTTTATAAACATGGACCCGGAGCGGTTCAAAGCACATGAAGCAAAATTAGCCTCAGTTGTCGCCACGCTAAATATAATTTCACTTAAGATGATATTCTCGTCAAAGCAAACTGCGACTCTTTGCTCGGATGCGTCGCTTATTGCTGCATGTTCTTGTTGCGGATGCAGGTTTAATAAGGATCCGTCCGGAACACGGAGAACAAACCTCCAAAATGTCAGACACTGCGGCATCATCACTCACAGTAAATGGGCTTCTTCCTCCACTTTCTACCTTTGTCTCTTCCTGTGTTGTGATCCTCCTGGGTTTTGGTGCACAGCGGTGATGCTCTGAGCTGATATGCAAATATTCAAAGCAGCAAAGCAGAAGAAGCTGCAGTCGTTCAGTCGCTGCGATTTGATTAAAATGCGCTGAATTAAGGAGGTTTTTATTTTTAGGTTAAAAAAAACCCTGCAGTTGGTGGGCGCGCTTTAACATCTCAAAGTTAATATCGAGCAGACCTCCATTTAACAGAAGGCCCGGTGTAGACAGAAAACAGACTGACACCACCACTGCTTTCCAATCTGCGGCAGCCCCGTTCCCGTACCCACACATGCCCTCAATTACCCTATGAGCACCACATGTGCAACATCATTAATAAGATCCACTAATAATGGCGGCGAGCTCCATTGGCCGTGAGTGAGATTTGACTAATTACTGTAATTGTATTGGAGTCATGCTCATTAAATATGAAAATTGTGTTCTGTGAAATGAATGGGGTTTCATGATCACTCTTGTATGGACAGGCGAGAAATAAATTAGAGAACAGTTTCTCGTTGCGCAATTAACTACAGCACAGACAGCTACCTGCCACACCCCCCGGCCTGCTAATATAATGTGTGTGTTCGCATGTGTGTGTGTGTGTGTGTGTGTGTGTGTGTGGATGTTTGCCAATTTGCCATTACTTGTTGCTTATGATTCCCCTTTATACGTACTGTATGCATGACCTGCTTACCCAGGAAACGTGGTAATGTGAATATTTCACAGAGCATATAATTACAATTGTAATGATTTTCCCGTGGAGAAGTTTCTCAGGCAGCTTTTAATTCATTTTTTCATTTGATTTGATATTTCTGGGAGCTGATGTCGAGCGTTTCCGGTGTGATCGTACTGTATAAACCCTACGATGTGTGATTGTTTTCGAGATCGTAGCGTGCGAACAAAAACATCAACACGTACTTTGAATCCGTGCTATGTCAGACATCCGTGACATTTCTGCCCACAAGCAATTAGTGAACAACTTCCAATCCAAACACTTCTCCTCACACAACACTGCTGTAACTTTTGTTCATATTTCTTTCTATCACCTCTGGGGGATTTAAGCAGCTGTCAGGACTCCAGAGCCTAGACGACAGCATCTGGGAGTGGCTACGTCCCCGAGGAGCTGAGCATCTTTTTTTTTTTTTCCTTCTTTACCCCCCCGCCTCCTTGTTTCTGCATGCTCAAGTCGTTTGAGAAATCTGGCGATGCAAATGCGGTGCTTACCTTTTACCGCCCAGTAACAAAACTGTGTCACAGTCAGAGGCTTCAGTGAGAGCCCTGATTTTGTCGGGAGGAGATATAGAGGTGAGGAGAGGCAGGTAAACAAAGCATAATGTGGAGGTCAAATGCTAATGAGCGCTCCATTTGTTACGTCTGGCTCCCTCCAAAGGCAAAGCAACACCGTCAGAGTCACCCCAGACACAATAAATCATTCTAATAAATAATAAACTTTAAGATTCAGAGAAGGCTTCATCGCGCCTCCTCGAAAGAATTCGCTGCAAAGTCCCGATTTCTCTCATGTGGCCTTATTTAAGTCGTCCCATTTTGAGCCGCGCTGTACTCGAGACAGCAAGACGCTTGCAAGCGCATTTTGGGGCCTAAACGCTCCTCCATATAATATCCATCTGCTCACTGGTTAATAGGGTAAGACCAGCCAGAACCCCCATTACGAACAGTAACTTGCTTTGGTTGCGACACAGGCCATAGCGCTGCGAGACTCGAACAGATGCAATGCCATGCGGGGTTTGCAGCTGTCGCGAGGCCTTAGAAAAACCACACAGCTGTCCCCTCTCCTCCGTCTGAGTCCCCGAGTGGAAGGAGGCTGAAAGACGGACGTGACTGATGAGGTGGTGAAAAACCCAGAGAGGCAGGTGGAGTATCACAGGTAGCAGCGGCCACAGCCAGCATCTGATCACCGGCTCCTCTGTCTTCCCTCCCTTCCTTCCTCTCTGTCGCTCAGTCACGGCTGCCACCTATAGATGGCGCTCAACTCATTTTGAAAAAAAAAAGAAGCACACGCCGGCCTTCCTCGGGGCTGTCCATCACAAAGTGCCACCGACTGCATGCTGGTGGGGATGAGCTGCGGAGAAAGGCACCCTTACCTGTCCTTGAGCCAGGCGAGAGAAGGAAAAAAAAAAAGAGTAGATTCAGCATGTATGTACGCCGTAGCCGGGAGCCATAAATCATGACCTTCTTCAATTTACACAGGGAGCATATTGATGGTTTCCTATCTCCTTCACTCACTTTCACCTAGTTACATCGTCTAAGACAACACCACTCCGGGTAACCATGACTGACACTTTACAGCCTATTCTCAGTGGACTCTCACCTCAGCCGATGAATAAAGGAAAGGAGCGCACGTCGGTGGAGACGAAGCGACGGCACAAGGTTGCACTAAGAGTGTGATTATAGATTTCCTGAAAGAAGTAAGCAACAAGACCGGTTGATTAACAGACCGCGGAGTGACAGTGTCAATGCTCCTTCATAAGTACAGGCGGGTCCGACAACCGGAAACGATTTAAGGAGAATAAAACAGGGTTTACAAGATGGAAAGTCACTCTGAGGACAGTGGGCCATGCCCTAATTCCCTTCTACATGACTGAAAACAGAGAAAAGCTGCTTCCAATCCGGCTGAAGGAAGAGCGGCAGGTTCCCGAGACACGTGATTGCACATTTTCTTCCGTTTTTTTCAGCTTCTGTCCGTGCAGAACTAAAACAGTGCGATGCTGATTTGCAGTGCAGAACGAACTACAACTTAATACGCGGCCGTTATTTGCGGCAATGATGTGGAGTGGCGAGTACGGCGGTGCCAGGCTAATAAATAAAAAAATGAAAAAGTGACAAGCCCATTTATTTGTTTAATTCAATCTTCTGCTTTCGCTGGACATCGTAGTTGATTTTGTTTAGGAGAATGGTTTGTGGCAGGCTGATTAAACACAGACTTGCTCCCCCCTCCACCTCCACCCACCACCTCCACCCTCCGCCCAACAACCCCCATATTGGCTGAAGTTGAAAGCCCAGTAAATGAAATGACTTCCACAGGATTGCACCACAAAAGAAGGGAGTGTGTCAGATGTGCATTCAGCCAGTGTTGTAGCCAACGCAAGGTCAAACGGGACATTGTGTAGACAGTTAACCAGCTGACAGTCGGGGCAGGAGGATGCCGTTACACCCCAAGGCACCGTCTTGCTAAACGTACAAGTGAAGGCGGACCCGTCTGCACATGTGCGCACACGATCGGTCATCGAGGCACCTTTTGACCGTACATGACTTGTCCAGTGTATGAGATGCGGGTAAGATTTAAGATCTGATCATGTGGCTGCACAATACAACAAATTATTATGATTTTACAAAAAAATGTGCATTAGAGATGGACAAAGGCCCAAAACCCATGATGATAAAACTGATATTTAACCATTTTTTTGTGCCTAGTTTTAATTTCTTCCTACATTCACTGTAGTTATGTTCAGGCTGCGTATGTTCTTAACATGTTATTGGACGACGCAAATAAAATTCACATCCCAGTACGCGGCATAGTGCTGGCATCATCGATGTACCGTTAAAATGTTGAAAATCCAAAGTTGTCTCCTGATTTAAAACCTGCACATTTTAGCTTTAACTGAGTGCATCTCAAAACTTTTCCTGGGAGACAAATTTCACAAAAACTGGGAAAATATATCAGCACAGTCCAGTTTCATTCTGGGCTCTGCTTTTATTCACATTACGGGTTTTAATGGCTCAGAATGGACGTTTGATGACGTCGACCACCATCAGTCCATGGACAGTAAGAAGCATTTTCTATTTGACAAACCAAAAAAATGTATTTCCTGCTTGACTAAATGAAACTTTAATCACCAGTTTTACATTAATTTTTAAAAATAATTTTAGCGCTGTTGATTTCCTTTAGTGCAAATTAAAATCTCCTTAAGGGGGATAAAAAATGGCTTTCTGAACACGGAAACAGTCTGAAATGCATCTGAAAGCATCAAAACATTATCACGTCCATTCAGAACAGAACCAGCCGTCAGTAGATGATCACAAAATCCATCACCGAGTTTCTTCTCCTGCTGGTTGTCTTGCATATATGTCTCAATAAAAATGCAGCGATTACATAAACCATGTGATTTTTATTGTCACTGTACATTCAGTGCACTGTTAGATCTGACTCACTCCAAAAAAGAAAGAAAAAAAAAAAAGCATATATTTACACATGGATACAGTCGGCATGAACACAACAAACTAAACACGAGAAAACGCCACACAACACCGTCCAGTGAAAACCCAGCCGCCGTCGGCTTTCTGCTCCTCAGCTCCACAACGTTTTTCCCTTTTGTCCTCCAGAACTGTGTGCATAGTTAGCCCGTCCTGTTTCCCAAGCAGAGGGTAAGTTTATAATTAAAATGAACCAAAGCTTCCCTTTTAACTTGATTCATACATCACAAATGCTAACATATTGCTTTCGAGGGGGGTAAACCTCTTGGGTAATCACATGTCTATGGTACGTACACCTAGCAGGGTCCTTTATACACCGCGGACCGGGACGGCCGGGGAGGTTCCTCCATGTTTTATGTAAATCTCGTCATCTCAGAGTGCACGGAGATAAGGTAAGTCCGCAAATGGAACAGCGAATAAGCAGCTTTCTCCTCCGAGGAATGTGCTCCCCAATTGCAGTAAGTTCATCTACATTTTTTTTTTTTTTTTTTTTTTTAATACCCAGCCAGTGATGTCACTTTATTTCTGTGCCACTGATTCCCAGGAGGAACCCATGGCCCGCTTCCAAACCCAGTGTAATTTTCAAAATATGAATTGAGGTATAGGATCTCCACGACTTGACTCGCTATATGTCCTGCTGTGCCGATAACCAAAAATCGATGATAACACAGAGAGAGAGAGAGAGAGAGAGAGAGAGAGAGAGAGAGAGTGTTTCAGCACTGAGAGACACAAAGACACAAGAAAAAAAAAATAAAATAAGACGATATCCCACCTTAAACCAAATGTGATGGACTCACTTGAGCTATTACCCTTTGACTTGTATTATACAGGTATCCAGTGGGCTCCCAGTCTGTGTTAATCCAACATGACAAAGTCAGCAAATTGGCAAACTCAACAAATGATCATAGTTATAATATCAATGCACAGCAGTTACAGTATAGTATAGTGAAATATGCACAATACATTTGTACAGTATGTCCACGTTGTAAACAAAGCACAACTAAACGTCAGTCTGATGCTCCACGACACAAGGAACATAGGTGGCCATATTTGCCTTGCATAGCCCAGTGATCGCTCTGTTATGAAACTATTACAGACGCCCATGAAATCGCCTTTGTAGAGGTTTTAGACAAACCCTCCCCGCCATCCACCGAAATAAAACGTCTCTCGTCCCCAAGGTAGAGCCAAAGCAGAAATTTAATTGCTCCATTTCTATTGAGAATTTCAGCTTAGGAGACAATTAGAATTAATTGGATGTAGTAGAACCGTTTTAGAAGTCTGAAAATAAATTAAGCATTTTTCTGTTATTTTCTTCTTGTATTAATTTGGGAGAAGAAAAGTTGGGAAACAATTATCTGCTATCAAAAGTGCACGGAGGAGGTCCCGTGAACGAACCAACCAACGAAGAGGGTCCGTTTGGCCCGTTTCGGTCGAACCAGACTTTAACACTTCACACGACCAGGCTGTGGTTTGCTGAAGGGTTCTCTAGCAGGAGAAACTTCCCTTTGTTGGACTTCACACGGCGTCTCGTATCGACAAAGACGCCGGCTTTTAATCAATGCTCACACTGACCGAACAGAACCCGTCCGTGTTGGGCTGTTATCACCATCACAGCTGTGGAGTGAACAGAACCGGCAGCAGAACGATTGATATACTCAGCATCCATATTCATGTCCTCTGCCGTTTGAAGACGCTACGCTTTGGTTTTGCTACTGTACAGAGGTGACACATCCCTCGTTTCAACTGGGGATGGATTAGCTGGTTAACAATTGGGGGGGTGGGGTGGGGAAATGCATTATGGGAGTTGTATTCTCTGCTGCATTGGGTTATAATTCTCTATGCGTTACATTACAGTGGATCAGCAGCGCTCCTGTGGTCGCTTGGCTTGTCGTCTTGTTTGGCCAGAAGCTAATGGCACTTTAAACACTTTAAAGACCGCTTTGAAGTGTTCACGGGGGGACAGCATCTCTAAACTCCTAAGAGAAGCGGATTAATTGTTTTATTCTGATCTTGTGATAACATGTTCCGTCGAACCCGCTCAGGTCGTCAGGACGGGAAAGAAGTAACTGCATCAGGCTACTCTGATTGCTTCCTTTGAGTAATTTGGCAACTGGTTTACCATTGATAGATAATACGCTCTAGAAGTCTACTATCACTTGTGGAATATACAGATTTGTTAACTTGGTTTGTACACAGCGCCCGTCTGAATGATTAGCACCTTTCATCAGCTAAAAATCCACAGCACGGATATACTTCTGTTGCTGAATTTCGACTCAGAGTGAATTCTCAGGAACACAAGTGTCATTATACCGACAAATATGCAAAGAGGACTGTTGGTTTGATGAGAAAAGAAAATGAACGAAGGAGATAATCATATTATTGTTGCCTATAAGCATTTCTGCGAATCTGTTGCATCCAGATCTCGATGAGGACATTAATTTAAAAAAACAGCAACAAGAAAACATTATTTAAACATGCAAAATTCCAGTTTACACCCGACGAGCCTCCATTGTTGTACCCTGTAATCCACATTTTATAGGATTGGTTGTTAAGATGTGACTATACGAGGCTGGAAAACAGACTTTGGTATCACATGTATGACTCTGACCACACACACGCCAACACGCTTCAATATAGTGACACTTGTAGTTTGAGAAAACAAGAACCCGCTCAATCTAATGCAATCTATTACATTACAAAATAAAAGCCTCAAAACGATCCGAATGAGCACCGATCTGACGTAAATCGAATTGAAAAACCGTCACAGCGGTATAATTTAGGTGTTAGAGGGAGTATTAGATTGCATTAAACGACACTGGCGTCCTTGAACAGAAAACCTTTCGGACACAGAGTTGAGCTACAAGACTCTTAAACACAGCTTATCATGTTTCACAGTATGTTTAGTTGCCGATAATGACGACACAGAGAGAAGTGAGGAGGATGTTTCAGTCTCTATAAGCAAAAAAAACAAAAAACAAAAACGAGACTCAGACACCACCGGACAGAGCTTCCCATTATTGCCACGTTGTTCATCGCCGCCTAGTGCAAACTCTGAGTGAACCGCGATCACCAGCCGACCACCGTAAGCACCGAGTTGACCGAACCACCGAGTCGATGAAGCTACTACGAGGTAAATATATTACGAGGAAATGGAGAATCGTAACCCGTGGCGGGCGCCGCTTCCTTCGATGACGAATATAAGAATATGTCTAACAATTCCCCCCCCCCGCCCCGCCCTCCCCTCCCCTCCCCCGCCCAGTGCAATTTCACACAATATACAGTACACGTATTATATGTCGACCAGTTAGAGACTATTGCTTCAACAACTGAGATTAGAAAATATGAGATAAAGAAAGAAAGAACACATCATGTGGCTACGCAATTGTACAGTTCTTTAGGACATTTATATTACCACACTTCCATGTTTGAGATGAAAATAAGATAAGAAACGAATTCACAGAAGCTTCAGGTGATATAGAGCAGCGGGTCTCTGGTTATATAACAAGACCGCGGCCGCTTGATTTCTGTACACAACTTCTTTATATACATCATCGTGATCCCACGTCAAACAAGTTGATAGTCACCCTTTTTCAAAACTATTTCAAGTCCCCCGTTTATTTCTCTCATTACTGTTTTAAAAGTGTTAAAACGACTCAGCAGTCCGAGCTTCATCCCTCCACCGTCAGTTGGCACACCACCTTTTAATTCTTTATTGCGGCTGTCCCTCGCCTCCGATTGGGTGATGCAGCTGTCCGTCAAACGTCCGGCTCGCGTGTCAAGCCTTGGCCTCCAGCATCTCGAGGAATAGTTTGTGCATGGGCACCTTGCCCTGCATTTTGATGCTGTAGAAGTGCTGCACGGCCTTGGTGGCGGTCTGACGGAGCAGCGGCAGGGTCATGAGCAGCTTGCCCGCCCGCCGGGGGTCCTCCGGGTGCTGGGAGCCCTCGAAGTCCTGCAGAGCCTCGTGTAGGGAGTCCTGGAGCCTCTGGACCGCCTCGATGTTCTCTATGTGCATGGAGTCTGGAGAGAGGAAGAGGAAAGGGCTTCAGTGTTTTAAAGTCGTGTTGGACTGAGTATCAGCCAAATATCGGTGGAGTTAGAAGGCAGCAAAAATGACCATAAAACAGAGTCTGGAAAACAATAATTAATAATGCGCTAGGTTATGGACCTTAGTGGGCAATAAGAGAGACAGAACAGTAAAAGATTAAGAAGATAAAAAAAAGAACAGCCGACGTAACTGCAGGAGACAAACTGATCAATCTTAGTCGATGCCACATAAACAGAGGAGCGTCCTAATTTAACCAGTTTACATATCCAGTTATAGTCACTTATTAATGAAGAAGCCTCGTCATGAATGTCTCTGCCATCACATGCAGCTGAAACATCAGATCTAACGTCCAAATATCAGTTATCGGTCTTTCTTGATGACCAGCGATCAGCATAAAAAACCCCAAATCGGTCGATCCCTTTTTTCAAAGCTACTTGTTGAATGCATTAATTAAAACATTTTCTGTTGTACGACAATAAAAATCTGCAGCTCCAGCAACAACCTGTTCTGCAGCAGCATCACCTCGTTTCAAATCCTGCAGCTTCTCTTTGCACACAAGCAATTTTGGAGAGAGGTTTTCTCTTGTTAGTGGTTAATGATGCTCCTTAAATAAATGCCTACGCGTGGCCAGGACTCTGGGGACAGAGGTACTGTAGGTCTGTATAAATATACAGTGGGACAGGAAAAAGATTCATTTCTTTTGGTATCGTGGACCACATACATCCCCCCCCACCCACACCCCCACCGCTAATGAATTCAGATGGCTGCATTACTAGGATATCGTTCAGCTGAATGATGGTGGCAGATGGCCTTCATTTCCATAAGAAAGAGCAGTTGGCCCCCTTATGTATAGGCTCTAAAATAAAACCAGTTGAGACTTATTAAAAACTGCTCTCTATGTATAAGTCTACATGTTGTGGGGGTGGAGGAGGAGGGTGGTGGTGGTGGTGGTGGGGGGGGCTTGTCCTCCAAAGGACGAGCTGACAGAGAGCGTTTTAATGGACAAGCAGCGGTTTGCTTTCAGCCAATTTCACCGCACAGACTCACAGTGTCAGGTCTAATCTGTGTATGCATCATATCCACAATTCATTAGCTCACAGATGAAACTGTGCGCAACAAAAAAAAAAAGCGAATTCAATACAGCGGCGGTATAATTGAATCGAATCGAACCGAATAAGACGGACTCGTCTCGGCCTAAATGCGGCGCGTTGCTAAAAAGCGCCGGCCGCAGATTGAGTGAATTAGATCAGCTCTGCTGTGTGTCATGAAAGTTGTGGACTGAAGTAAGACCGTGTATGAACATGTAAATGAGGCAGAAAAAAGGAAAGTACAAGGCTAATTATGTTCCTAACTGACTGATTAAGTCTCTTTTACCAGTCGCCTTCTGTGTAAATTGCATTTCTATCTTGGGAAATTAACTAGGCTATGTGGACCGCACATGTGTTCCAGCACTCTTCATTTGAAACCTTCATGCTAATACTGATCTGATCCTGTGTGTGTGTGTGTGTGTGTGTGTGAGAGGAGAAGAAAGAATATGTTTTCGAATATGTGTCAGCGTGTGTGAATGTTTTCCTGCGAGTGTTTAAGGAGGTTAGGGGCGGAATGCAAAACCAACTTTGAAGAAACAATTTCCATGTAATCCGTCAGCAGCCTGGCGTCAATCCCGTCGATACTCTGCTAATTACAAAATCAATGGCCATGAATTTCCACAGCTGTCACACCCACAGGACCGCTGGAGCCCAAGCTCTGCGCCGACTGTGTTCAAACGGGCCGAAGCTGCCCTCCTGCCCTCCCTGAGCCGCCCCCCTCAACCCCTGCCTCCCTCTCTCACACTTCTCCCTTACCTTTACATCCCCTGTCTTTCCATATCCTCCCCCTCCTCTCCCATTTGTCCTCCCTCCCTCTCTCTCCCGTGGAGTGTTTGTCATCAGAAGACTAAAGCTCTGGGCTCAGCATTTTTCATTTTTCAGTCAGGCAGGAGAAAAGACTCCTAACAGGCATTGATTAGTGGGGGACAGGCCCAGCCTCATGAAAAGCAAACTGTCGATACGGGCGCAGCATCTTCACATTGGAACAAACGAGGCCCGTCGCTCCCCAACGCTCATTCCACTCCACTTAACACATTTTATTGACAGCCCCTGTTTTTCTAATGAAATGCT
Organism: Stegastes partitus; assembly: GCF_000690725.1. NCBI lineage: Eukaryota > Metazoa > Chordata > Actinopteri > Pomacentridae > Stegastes > Stegastes partitus. Next base: position 331,317 of record NW_007578401.1, on the reverse strand, counting down.
AAATATATCTCCCTGGGCTGTGGCGCGCTGGCAGCTACTGTTATGGAGATGGAGAGAATGAGAGCGCAATGTGACAGTCGCACACACGCACATGTGTCCGCCGCACACAGATTAAAATATAGCACCGCGCACACACACACACACACACACACACACACACACACACACACACACACACACACACACACACGAGGGAGTGTTAGATTAAAGCACCGCACGCTGACCTTTCCGTCCCTTCTTATCAGGGATCCTTCATTGTGGAAGTGATGGTCACACAAGATATAGAAAATCACTTGATGTGGTTTTTTTGTTGTTGTTTAATTTCTTTGTTTACTTAACCTTCTGAAATACTTCCTGGGTGTTTTTTTTTTAAATATATATAGTCTGTGGAAAAAACACAACTATGGCCAGAAGTAGAGAGAATTCAGAAATACATCTTGTTTAATATAACGACATGATAATGTCATAAGTCATAAAAAAGGAAAAACAAAAGTTGAATTTGTTTGATTATTTATTTTAGGAAAATTTTAAAAACTAGAATCGACATCTACAACATTTTATATGTACATATTATGTATATATGTATATGTACATACAGCGCCCTCCTTAATTGTTGGTTAAGATGTTAAAAGCCTTAAAATAAATTCAATTTTTATAGCAGAAGCATCCTCTCACACTGAAAATTGTAGAAAAATGTAACCTTCAACTCAACTCAAATGAATTGTTGGTACAAAGTATTAACATCCAGGGTGCTAATAATCGTGGCACACATGATTTGATGTAAAATAATTATTTTTAAATATTTTTTTCACACTGTATAAATTCACTTGAATTAAAGGTTGAATTTTCCTCTTTTTATTTCATTGTGGTCTGATATTATTTAGAAAAAAAACTGAATTTACTAGAAGTTAAAGAACACATCTTAACCAGGGTTGCCAGTAATTATGGAGGGCACTGTATTTAGGTACTTAGAGTTTCCATTCGTTTCCATGCTTGTCTCCTATTTGCTCTGCGTGAACACGTCCTGCAGTTCAGCCCAGTTTAGCCAAAAATACCCAGAATTTTTCTCACGTGACCGTCGGCCGCAGCTCAGTCGCTACTGGCTTCACAGTTGCACCCAGAAGTGCAGAATTTTTTTTTTTTTAAAAAAGTGTCCGGTTAATGTAAATGTTTTGCAGATTTATAAACAAGGCAAATAGAATAAAGGGATTTAGAGGAAAATCCTGATTATAAGGTTATCAGATGAAACAGTTGGCAAGTTGGAAATCCAACAACTTTTATAGTTTCCGATAAATTTGGTGATTTGTAAAACAACAAAAAAAGACAAAATGCTTTTAAACTTGATGGAGAGTTTTGGGTTTCAGTAGGGTTGAATTCGTTAGGTTTGATATTTAAGGAGATCTGCACTTTCCTGTCAGGCTCAAGGCAGCTTCACTGTTGTAGAGAAAAGTGGATATTTGGCCAAACATGAACAATATTTAGTTTTTATTTAAATTACAAGATTAAAACGTAGCCCTGCGATAGACTGGTGACCTGTCCAGGCTGCCTTCACCCTGAGACCTCTGGGATAGACTCCAGTGACCCAGTGGTGTATAGATGATGGATGGATGAGTTTATAACTGTGGTCGGTGGTTAGTTGTGGTTCCAAAAGTAATTTCAAACACACACTCTTCAGTTTACAGTCTAAACTCAGACATAAATACTGAAGATGAACCAAACATATTGTCCTCTATATGTTTCTAAAATTCAGACTAGAAAATCTGATATATTTGGACGTCTTTGGGATTCCACTCGGACAGTAAATTAAACTTGAATGACGTTTCCCTGCACAGCTTCAGTTTTTATACCAGCGGGGGGCCGAGGAGGTGAACCTTACCCGAGTTGGCGAGCGCGATGGCCTTGAGCGTGACAAACTCCTCCTTCTCCATGCGCAGCTTCTTGTAGCGTCGGACCAGCGGCAGGATAGCGACGTGAAGGTCCAGCAGGCCCGAGATCCTCGCCTGCTCCTCGTCCACCACGTAGTCCTCGGCGTACACGATCTCGTCCTCGCAGGGCAGCGAGCGGAACACGATGCTCAGCACCAGGATCTCCATCCAGGCGCTCTGCAGTAGACTCATCTGGTCGGCCAGCGAGAGCGTGGAGAAACCTGCAGCGTTTAAAAGAAAACAACAACCATTTGTTATATTCTGAGTTTGTCTGTGACGCTGTACGAGCACGTGACAGAGCAGGAGATCAGTTTATTAACCTCGCGGCTCAGTAATTGTCCATCTCCAGTCCTCCATATGTTTTATGGGCTGTGTAGGTACAATTGCTATACAATCCCCAGAGAAGCCCAACTTGAAACAGAGGCCGACCGCTGCATGTGGTGGCTTAGGGGAGGAATATAAATCAGTCAAGTGTAGAGGCCTTTGAAACATGAGCCGGGGCTGCTCCAGCCATCAACAGCCAGTCCTTCTCACTGCATGAGCACATGAGACGCCGCTCGGTGAGGACAAATCCACTCCCGACCCCGGCTACGTCTTCTTCTGGTCGCGGGGAAATGAATTCTCCGTCACAACAAACAACACAGTGGATTTTTCTCTTGTAAAACGACTTAAATTAAAGCACCCTCAGTGATTCTTACAGTTCGTGTCGCCATCTGTTGTCGTATGAAAACTGCAGATTAAAAGGAAAGAAGTTGCAAAATAGATTCAGTCACGTACGTTTTAGTTGAATCCAAATCAAACAGAGTGAAAAGGCTTCTGGGATTCACGCTGTACAATCAGCTCATATTGGAGGAAAAAAAAACTGTTCCCACTGCTTTTAATTCATGGTTATGTATTCTATGGATTGTCTGAACCTTTATTTATTTTATATAACCTTGATATATTTAATTTTTTCTATATTTTCACTGTGAATGTTTTGATGCAGTTTTTCTTGTTTTTTATAATCAGGCACAAGAAGCTGTAATTGAAGCTGTTTTTTTGTAGAGATCTGCAATGACATTTAAAAAAGTGATATGTTGACTTCAACAATAGATTTACAGATAAATTATTCATGGCCACTCATTGAGCAGCTATGGACGGGATTATATTTCCAAATACAGCTATGGAGTTAAACAGAATAACTGCATTTAAAAAATAAATATATATATATATGTTCAAAAGATGATGTAATTTGACCCCAAAAAAGACTTTTTTTTAATGAATCTCTGCACCGTATCTGGTGTTAGCTCAGCTGACTTGAATAAGATATTGATTGTAATGTTACGCTCTATTTGCGGTCATTTATAAATTCTCTTGTTGAGACAAATGAATAACTCGTGCCAGGAAGAGCAACCGAAGATACCGACGTAATAAAGGCACGATAGGTGGAAGTGTTGGAGAATAAAGCAGAGGAGTTAAATTGTGTTCTCACTGATCTGCATCGAATTGGAGCTGCTTTTAACATAAAGTTATAAATAAACACTATTACTATAATTCTCCTTGGTTTAATTATTATGGGATCGTGTGGGAAAAAGTTAAAGTCCAGCAAAGTTCAGCTCCGAGACAAAACAGAACATGTTCCGACCCGGTCGTCTCCTCCTTCCTTCCCCTCCTTGTGTTCAACCTTCCAAACTCACGAGTAGCAATTCATCCAGATCTGGAGGTCGAGCCATCAACTCTCTCCTCCAACATCCGCACACACCGCATCAAACAGACGGACACCTGAAAGGACCTCAGCCGCCACAATAGCTCTCGCTGCTCTACGGTGAATAGGAAGGTGATTGGGGGTATTGACCAGGGCCTTGAACCCACCACGCTGCTTACTTAAATCTGAACTTGTATGGATCGGAATCGGGCAGGTTGACTTAAAAGAGGTCCTCCCGATGGTTCTTATCAAGCAAATAGAGAAACGACGGAAAGAGAGAGAATGAGGCAGAGAGAAAAGAGTGCTGGGGGTGTCATTGATTAGTAGATTGTAATCAGTCCACCAAATGCGAAAGGGGGATCGATCCGAGCCTCAGATCTGACAAACAGACAGTTGATGGAGGACATCCGGTACATGTTTAGTGGGGGGAAGGGACGACTACGGGATCTCTGGATGTAGATATGTAGGCTGTATCAGGAATTCATGAATTTACTCTGGATTCCCAAAAGGCAGTTTGGCAAGAAAACGAACGGCTTTAATCGCGTCGGGTTAGAACGGCGAAGGAGGACGAAATGACGACATGTTCCTGTCCAGAAGGAGTCTAAGGGAGCGGAAATCCTCTTCAATAGTTGTACAGGAGCAACGGTTCAGACTAAAACTACTGCTTTTGAATGCATCGCTGCTCCTACAGGGACAAACAGGTCCGTGATCACCAACATATGCTCCATTTCTGCCGTCATAAACTCTTTTCTCTTCTCCCTCTTCAAACGTCTCTTCATTTTCTTCCTTTCTTTTCCCCAGCCTGTGCTTTTTTTCTCTTTCCACTCAATTTGCTGAAGCGATGGAGTGACTTGGTGGCTCCCCGGAGGTAACCCCGGAGCTTCAGGTGCGTCGCCCGGAGGTGGCCGAGCTAAGTGCGGCCGCCGAGGGCGAATCCCCCTGATGAAATATCAATATTTCACCCCACTGATTTACTGCCGTTTGACCAAACATGACACAGTATTGAGCAAACGGAGGAACGTCAGCGTCTCCGTGTCTGCAGACTCGCTGTGTGTTGACAAAAAGCATGAACGGAGGACACCAGGTGGTTTCCACTGAACAAACAGTGGAGGAATTAATATCTGCTGCTCTGCAAAGGCGTCAGCGAGTGCAGAAACCGAGGTCAAAGCTTTTGCTGTCAGCTGGTTAACTACGGAACAGAAAAGATTGTAAAGTCTTATTTTCTGCCTTTTGTAGCTACCTACCTCAATATAAATCACTTATATAGGATAACAAGAAGAGACTGTCTCTGGTTAATCTCAAGAGGACGACGTATTATCTAAAGACAAAGAAGTCGATTCTTTTAAGAAAATAAACATAATCTGGTATCCTACAGTCGGATCAGACAGACTCTGTATCTTCCTACACTGACAGATTTGATCAAACTAAACAGGAATCTAACGTTTACCACTTTTTAAAATTTGAAAGCGACTTAAACTGACCTGCGTGACCTCCAGCAGACTGAAGCTACTGCTGCTCAACCAAATGAGTTTGCTTTAAAAAGCTTTTCTTAAATCCTTTTATTTCCTCTGTTATAACTAGACTACTACCGAACAGGACTGAATGGTTTCATTCTTAGGATGTGATGTGCTATAGAACTTTTTAAAGTCACTGTGTGTTAGACTGGAGCGTTACTACATGAGAAGCGCCTCGTTATGAAGCCACACCTGATCGGCTAATTACATGATTCCAAATTGTGATTTCAGTTCAAAATTGAGCCCCTTTGCCTAATCAATAACTACACTGGGTAACAAACTGAGCAACCAAAACACTGGTTGATCAAAATGGATGCATTTTAATTACAGAAAGAGCCAGGAGAACCCTTTTTTTTGTTTTTTTAATTTAGCATTACCCAAATTAGCTCTGGCTACCTCACCAGAAAGCTTTTACATCTGATTAACTGCAGAATGACTTATTGTCGGTTTTGGTTTTGGCTAAATATTGAGAATGTTTGTTTGCTTTGACATTAACCAAAGTGCTTCCCAAACCGAAGGACACAAACAGGACATCAGCACCGTTTGGGCTTTGTTGCGCTGCAGGATTAAGAGGAATCAAAACTCACCGGGACTGTAAATCCTCACCACACCGGGCTATATTTAACCACTGTAGCACGCCATTAACATATATTTCTATAAGGTACCGCGTCCTCAGCACGCTGAAGCATGTTGGGGATTGTTTGCGGTGCAGAAGTGCTCCGGCGGGCCGACGGTACTGTACAGGTGCGGATCAGACGACTAATTGAATCCGTATTCAGTACAGTGGAGAGACTGAGTGGTTTGCAGTGAAGCTTGAAGCTGTCATTGAGAGCTGGGTCTAAAACAGACAGCAGTTCACTCTCTATTCATTTAGTATCATTACAGGCCTCCTAAGAGCCCTAATGGGCCTAATAAAAAGACAGAGGTAATAATGAGACTAGAGGGCCCTATATGAGCAGGAGGAGTAGGAGGGGGAGAGCCAGGGGAGAACATGAAGCCAGAGAGAGAGAGAGTGTGTGAAAGATCTGCTGGTGGAGTGTGTGTGTGTGTGTGTGTGTGTGTGTGTGGGAGAGGAGAAGGAGAGGAAAAATCAAAAAGGGAAGAAAGGGATGCATCAGATACCAGAGGGCTGTAATAAAAATAAACCCAAATACAAACGCGTGTCTATTAGCCGTAAAACATCTGTTCCCATTACCACGGCCAGTTTGTACTGACGAGTCATAAACATGTTTAAAGAAATGTCCTCTAACACTTCATCTAATCTGATTTTTGCACACGTTGTCTTTAATATTTCAGAAATACGAGCTGCACCGACGAGTCACAAACATCGCTCCTAAATCCAAAATGTTTCTCTGTTTTATTATTTAATCTTTTCATATGTCGTGCGCATATTTGCAACAGAGAAGCTAATGCGGCGTTTTTGCGTCCCGGCTCTGAAGGACTTTTGCATTAATGGAGCGATCTGCACTAATGACTCTTATTACCTCATCGTTAAGGCCATTTGCGCAGTGGGCTATGAGTGTAATAGTGGGAGTGGACTGTTAAACTGTAGGGACCCCTTTTGTCTTAATCGTTGCTCGGTGACACTCTGACCCGCTGGCCCCGGGTAAAGTGTCCCCAGAGTGTCACATGCCCCTTTAATAACTCTGTCAGGTCTGCATTTAGATCCTCGCAGCAACCCGGGATCAATACTTATACATAGAAAATGTAACAGGCGCACAAATATTACAGTTAAATTCATTTCCGTCCCCCTTTTGATTAAATTGAAGAACTTGGCCGTAGTAACCCGATTCAGCTTTTTTTGTTAACATTACAAAGTACACCTGAATTGGAGTTCTTTAAAAATAGTGAAGACGTATCCTCGCTCTCAAGATGTTGGATGAAAAAGAGGTCAGGGAAAAAAAAACTGTGCATTTGGGTCAGGGATGCTCCTTTTGTCCCTGTTCAAGCTTGTTTCTCAGTGTAAACTCCAAAGTGGTGAGGCAGCAGCAGCAGCATCCCTCTGCAGTCGAATCGCTTAATCAGGCGACGCAGCGCCTCGTCGTCTTTTCTCAAGTTACTCCTCTGAGGTTCAAAGGGCTCGTTCGGGTCATCGCACCTTCACGCACACCTAATTGCATTAATTACAGCCGGGTTTCCGAACAGCGATCGATCATCGGCTGTTAGTTACCGTGTTTAATTAGCAGATTTGTGTCGGAATCACGTTTCCCGTCATTGTGGCCACAGTCCAGTATCCTAACGTTAGGATTCGACATCGTAAACCAGTTGTTGGAGATTTGTTCGTGACCGTTAGCTACGGCTCATAGTGTTGCTCTTAACCTGAGGCTCGCAGGAACGATGCAAAGCTTGTTAGCGATTTTAAAAGGCATGCTGTCTTTACAAAATGACACCGTTTGTCTGAGTCAGAACTTGAAAAATTGGGAAAAATGGTTGGATTTTGAACCATCTGATAGTCCTTAAAACTGATAGTTAACTTAACCAAATCTAAGCTGTTACATGCCTCATTTGCTCCAAACAGATCCTCCAAAAAAACCTAAAATTCTTCTGCTTCTTGAGGCAACTATGAAGGTTAGTGGCTCATCTGCAACCAACAGTCAAGAAACAAAAGCTCTGGGCGTTTTATTGCTGCACTCGGCTGAACTGCAGGCAGTGTTCACGAAGCACAGACAGGACAAAACAAATAAAAAAACTATCAAAGTAGTAAAATACCTGTGGATTGAGTCACCACGGACCGATGGACTAAAATGTTTTATATGCTGATCACAGGTTTTTCTCATTTTTGGAAAAATAAATACAGAAATTTGATTTTTTTTTTCTTTTATTTCATCATTTATGGCATTATACATGTACCTATGACATTATACCTGTACCTATGGCTTTATACCTGTACCTATGGCTTTATAACTGTACCTATGGCTTTATAACTGTACCTATGGCTTTATACCTGTACCTATCGCAGACATGCAGCAGACACCACTGAGTCCTCTCTACTTCTAGCTACAGTCCTGCTGTATTCATAGAAGTTCAGGACTCTATATTGCAGTAAAAAAATGAGACAGAAGCAAAAAGAAGCTGCTTGAAGTTCAGCGTTAAGACGTCGAGGCTCCCACAAAGGAACGGATGCAGGTGCACTATAAAAGCTTTGCACCATTTTTAAATTAGGTTTTTAAATTGCTGACTGTGGCATTATCCCCTCACGTCATCCTGCATTTCTGCACTTTTGTATTAACAGTAGCAGTACGCCGTCTCAATCGCTTTCTGCCGTTCATCAGCCTCTTTGATTGATATTCGGCCCTCAGACTGCGTTGGTCACACAGCTGGTTAGAAGCAGAGCTGAGCTACAAACATCAGGACTCTATCAGGCTGCTCAGGTCCCAGTAATCAGATTACCTGTACGTCAGCTCGACATGTGCGATTGCCGGCGAGTATTTATGATGATTTTGTGTTTGTTGCACAAGCGCCAGCGCCCTGTAATTACTTATAGCGGCGGCAAACGCTGTTGCTGCTGCTCCGTAAAAGATTCATCGTCCTGCTTTAAGTGTCAAACATAAATCTGATGATGAATTGGTGATTAGGGGAAACCCTGGACAGAGAGAGCTAAGCAGCTGGTTAGCATTGTGCCAGCTCAGAAATGAGAGAATAAATCCAGAGGTAGGAAGCAAATCCAAGTTTATGTGTTTGGTTGTGACGGCAAAATTAATTTAGTGTGTAGGATGCACTAGGGTTGTTGTTTTATTAGTCTGATAGCTGATTAATGGCTTTTCAATTAAAACGCAACAATTATTTGATTCCAAACTCTCATGTGGGTGGTTTTCTGCTCGCTTCATATCATCGGGAGATGTTTAGTTTTTGGGTTGTTGGTGGGATGAAACAGGACAAGATGAGAAACCGTCGTGGCTGTTTAACCCTTTGAACCCCAAACAGCTTCTGCACCATTGATTCCTGCACCTCAGTGAAACAAACATGTGTAGAAGCAGAGAGAATCTAAAACGTCTTCTGTGTGGTTATAGTGAAAAACTTTTACAGTTATAGTGCGATGAATCATGAAAATTAAAAATTTGAATTTCTTTGATTATTTTTTAAAGACAAAAAAAAAAAGAAGAAAAAACCTGGAATCAACATTTTCCACCAAATGTCCATACGTTACCAATAATACAAAAATATGGTGGCTCTACACCATATGGATATTTTACTAATTATTATTTTTCTCCATACTTGTCTCTCTCTCCCTAAACACTGCCTGCAGCTCAGCTGAGTTCAGCTAAAAAGTTCCTGAATGTTCACCATGTGACTGTTGCTTACTAATGACTTGACGGCTGCACTGTGAAACACACAATGTTTAGTTTTTGACAGAATGTGGTTCATAAAAACTGTTCATCTTTGGCAACAAGTAGAATGAAGTGCTTTTGAGAAAATATCAGAATTTTAAGTTTATATTTGATTTAATTTTACTGAGGGAACGACACATCACACGTGGTTAGGTCGAGGACTGTTGGAGAGCTGAAAATGCACTCTGGGATGCACGGTGTGTCGGCGACCACATCGGTATCGGCTGATATTAGTGTTTTTTCCCACATATTGGTATCGGTCTGATGTGAAAAACCGATGATTGTCTAACATCAGCGCCTTCGTCTCTACATTTGATATCGCTGCTATTTCACAGATGTTTTTACTTAAATGGTCCTTTAACGTTTAATATGTTAAAATATGTTTTATGTTTGTTACGTAATAAAGAAGACTATGTGGTCTAATTTGGGCTTCTTTTGAATAGTTTTCACGCTCTCACAGTGCTTACTTATGCTAATTTTTTGATGTGAACAAAAATTGAATATCGGTAATATCGGTTATCTGCAATATCAGAAATCTTAATATCGGTATCGGCCAGACATTTGAATATCGTGCATCACTAATTTTGTTCAGTTTTTAGAGTTTCTGGCTCTGATGAATGATGTAATTTTGCTGATATTTTAAATATAACGTGTCTTTTAAAGCTGCGGCAGGTTTGGCGGTTTCGTGGGTTAACCAAATTAATTTGGATAAAACTTCTGAAGCGCATTAAAAATGTGGAGATTATGACTCAATTTAGCTGAATTATAACGTAATTGGCTGCATGTGCCACTGCGTACACGCTCTATCTGCCTGGATCAATGACTTGCATCTGCTCGGAGTCCAACCTGTGCTGCCTGTAAACACGCCGCCGCGCTGAAGGTTTCTGCTGATGAAGACGAGAAGAAAAGAACATTTGCATGACAAGTCTTATTTAAGAATTCGTCAACAAGGAGAAGGGAAATCCGTCAGTATTTCCCTAAATAAATCAATGTTACCACAGGCCCTGTGTAGTCTCCTTAAGTAAGTAAGAGGATTGCTTCCTTTAAGTCTGGGATTGAAATGGAATACATTGACATAGGGGCGGATCCCGGCCCCCAGACTCTCCCACCCCACCCAGTCAAATCAAAGGTTTCAGCTGCTCTTTATTGATTAGATTTTAGAATATGGGACTAGCTTCTCCCTTAGGTGCAGATGAGTAGCAGATGTTAATTATCCTGTGTGTGCTTGTGTGTGAGTGCGAGGGTGGGGGGTTTATGTACAACAGTAGCCCAACTACCTCAGTAGTCTCACACTGTAACGTTTCAGCAAATCAAAAGGCAAACGCTGGTTTTCCTCCTGCAGCCTAAAACCTTAAGTAGAAATGATTTTTAAAAATATGATGTCATAGCAAGTTACCAGACAAACCTACTCGTGTCCTTTTTGGTTATAAAATCCTATCAACTGAAAACACAACGACATTTTTCTGGTGCGTTATTGACAGAAAATCAGTGACATTTCAAATTAAAATATGTGCAGCATGTGTTCAGACACACAGTCACTCATTAGCAGCCACTTCTCTCTACCTGGGATGTGTTTGGCCCAGCCGATGATGACCACCAGCTCGCGGTCGGCCAAGTCGCACAGCGTGGTCAGGGCCTTGATGTCTCCGTCGGGCATGGTGGGGTCGGGCATGGCATAGATCTTCTCTGGCTCCACCACCAACAGATGGGAAACAATCTTTGTCACTGCGAGAGGAGACGGTGGATGCAGGGATGGACAGAGGCAGAGAGAGAAGAGGAGGGGAACCAGAGAGGTGAATTATTTTAGGTGACGGTATAGACTATTAACAGAAAGGCTTCACAATCGTAGGAGTTTATCGAACCCTCTGAACCCCTAAAACTCATCTTTATCAGCAGCAACAGTCACATCGGACTGGCAGCGTGTTTAAAGGCAGCACAGGTTGGACTGGAAGCAGATGCAAGTCATTGATCCGGTCCGATAAAGCGTGTACGCGCTAGCACATGTGGTCAGTTATAATTCAGCTAAACCAAGCACTAATCTGGACATTTTTTTATTAAGTTTTATTCTCAATTAATTGGATTAACCCTCGAAAAGCCCCAAAGCTGCCAGTGGATTTGAAAGCCATGTGGAAAAAAAAAAAAAAAGGCACTATTCATTAGAGTCAGAAACTAAAAACAGAAAAAAATTGTTGAATTTTCAGCTTTTCATGAACTAATCATGTGTTGGATGGATTTAAATTAGAAGAATTACCCAAATCTAAGCTGAAAATCATGACATTTCATCATATTCACTTTATTCTACATCACTCATTTAGAAATTTGCTAAAAAAATAAAAAAACAAAAAAACATTTGTTCAGAAAATTCAGAAAAATTCTGTTTCTGCCGAGTTTTCAGCTGAACTGCAGGTTGTGTTTACGCAGAGCAGAGAGGAGACAAGCATAGGAACAAACTAAAAAAGCATAAAAGTAAAATATTTATAGTATTTAGAGCCAGCACGCTCATTTCCAGTATCAGTAACACCTCAGTGCTCTTGGAAAAATGTTGCACACGTTGATTTGAGGTTTTTAAAATGTTTTTGTAAAATAAATGATCAAAAAAACGGAATATTTTCTCTTTTTTTTAACGATTTATGTAATTATAACTGTGTCAGATTGCACAGGATGCATGTTTAAGTTCTTCCTGCTTGTACTCATGGTTGTACTGTTTCCGTAGAGGTGCAGGACTTTATATTGTGGTGAAACATGAGGCCACAGTGAGTAAAAACGTGACAGGAGCAAATAAAAAACATCCAGAAACTACCTGGGGTTCAGAGGGTTCAGTCCAGTCATATTCCTCAATGAGCTGGTTTGTAGATCGACTACATTTCCTTTTACTGCCCCCAGTTGTGGACTTGCTGAGCTATCACCCACATTTAAGAAACAGAAACAAACTGAGCAGAACCACTCACATGGCTTTTTGGCTGGAGGGGGGATGGTGAGGCCGAGGTAGGAGCCGTTCTCTGCGTCCAGCCTCCGTTTGTACTTCTGTCTGCCCCCTCTGACCCGGTCCAGACGCACACCTGCAGGAAGCATCATGTGAATGGCAGATGAACACGTTACAGAGGGCATAAAACCTGATTGTTTAGCAGAACAGAACAAAGCAAATCAGCTCCGATGTGTTTACGGGTTCACTTTGATGCCCATCAGCTAAATCTTCATCATTACATTTAATTACAGTTTTATGAGGCTACATTTGCGACTATAAGCGCTGCTGCTGATCACACCGTAGCCTCTTTATTACAGGTTATTATTGGGAAACATGACCTATTTTGCTGAGTCATAAAACTCTCTATTCATTTTTAATCACATTGTGACATACATTATATGAAACAGCCAGATTTCTTAAGCATCACACACGACGCTGTTCTTGTCTGATTGCAGGATATTTCTGTGGTAGTTCACTCCTGCATGTGCCGTGCAGAGTCTCATCCCTTCGTTTTAACCTTTTGACTGTCAAGCGGGGCTGCCGGTTGGACGAGCGAGCACACAGACGTGACACATGCGGGATTATCTTCAAAGCCATCGCAGAGGACGCGGGCCTGATGCACCTTCTGTGCCGAATTTACGCGCCGGTATCAAAAGTTGTTTGAGCACCGAGGGAGAGCAAACAGATTTTACATGGTCAAGTGGAATTGAGTCGTGTGAGATTTCCCAGTGACTCATATAAATTCCTTTGATTCCCCTGGAAACAAAAGAATCCGATTAGGATGGTCTTTCAATTTCCTGACACCGACTATCCACTAACCTAATTACCCACCGTGCCCAGAGGGAGCTCATTCTTCCCAGCAAACACAGTGAGATCATTTTATGCCTGGCAGATTGAAGCTAAATCGAGAGCCCCTCTCCTAACACAGCTTTCCATTTGTACGCCTTAAAGTAATCAATAAGGCTTGCAAATAGACTTCTTGTTCTTTGAACACATGTGGATGCGGTTTTAATTAGTCAGTTAGGCAGCTAGGAGCCGGGCTTTTGCGATAGATGGAGCTTCAGTAGCTGTTTTCACCATTACTCTTGGTTAAGTTAAATTTAAAATTACAAATGGCGCTTCAGGAAAGTGTGCGCTTGTCCTCCAGATATTAAATCAATTCAGTGGCTTCTCTCTGTTTAATGACACACACACACACAGGCCCAATAAAGGGATGCGCAGTTAGCAAAGGCTTTCACAACAACAGGCTGAGCTAATGCAGAGACATATGAAGCAGGTGGAAACGCTGAATTCATGGACGTTTCCGGCAGAATGACAGTGACACACACACACACACACACACACACACACACACACACACACTGTGGTTTCCCTGCTGTGGGCTGCAGGGTCATGTGGCTGCGACAAGCGACAAGTGACCAAACAGCCGGAGTTAGAATTCCAAGATCCGCGGGGGCTGTTTGAACTGGAACATCCAACTGGCCCATAATTAATAGACGCTGACAAGAATTAAGAGCTCAGCGCTAACCAGTTTCAGTTTACAGCTTAGCGGCGCTGCAAACAGCACAGACCCAAGAAAGAAGAAGGGCAGAGACAGAGAGGGAGAGAGGGAAAGGAGGGTTGGATAATAACGCAGAAGAATGAGGAAAAAAAAAGACAGAACAAGCTTTGGCCGGAACACATCAGTTTTATTTCTCTTTCTTTTGCCTCCTCATTTGCTCTCTTTCCTCTCCTTGCAGCGCCGGCTCTCCTCCCTGACAGCCCCTGCCTGTCCCGGCCAGCGCCTGATCGGACCAGTGTGGGATTATCTCCTCCCCATGTGATACGGAACAGTACTGAGAATCTGACCACAACAAGACAGCTGGATGAGGCCCCTCGCAGAGGAAGGAGGGGAGCGTTTGGGGTGGTGGAGGGTTCGTGTCATCGTCAGCGCCGCATTCCTCACCTCAGGCCCAAAACCACATCAGCCTCCAGAGCTTCAAGACAATGCGGGTCCAGAGGGAACCATCTCTAAAACTTTTTATGTTGTCACAGCAGGGGGTTTGAGGTTAAAGGGTAACAGAGGCGTGTGCTGGATATTATGAATTTAGTACGACCGTTCAGCGACTGAGTGCTGACTGGGACACAGCGATGCCGGCTGACAGTCCATCCTCGCTATACGTGTGTGTGTGGAAAGATGATAAGGCATATTTACATCGGAGCGATCTTTACGGCCACCCGACCCCGGCTTCCCTTTCACATTCACTATCTTTATTGACGCGGGGAACCTTAAAGCAAATTCCTGATTGAAGCTGCCGCGTCTCCCTCAGTTTTATTCATCTGTGTGTTTATTTGGATATTTATATTTTCTGTCAACATAAAAACATCTTGTAAGTCCAAGAATATAAAAACACACAATCAACAAAAATAAAAAGAGTCACTTGAAAGCTGACTGATTTATTATTAATTATAAAATAAATAAAAAGGACCAAGCATGATGTTAAAGGAACAAAACAAAACTTTTAGATATTTTAGCTAAAAATGAATAAAAACCACGTCTTTCTTTTTCTTTTTTTGTTTTAAATGTCCCTCTTCAGGTTGGATAAAACTCCTTAAAACCGTTCATCCACACAGGGGAACAAAAAAACACACACACTTAAAAAATGTGTCCAAACAACAACAACAAAAATTCCCACACAGAACGCACCACATGTGAGATTCATTCATTCGATGCAGAAGAAGCTCAGATTCTGTCCCACAGTGTGTCTCCTGCACTCAGGTTGTGTGTTACTACATGAACACGTGCATGTGTGTGTGTGTGTGTGTGTGTGTGTGTGTGTGTCTCGCGCAACTATTTTCAGCCCCTCACCTGTCAGAGGCGCTTCTTTCTAGAGAATGTGTCAGAATTGGCTGGCTGGCTAACGCTGCCAAAGGGAGATTAGGAGCTCCCTATTTTAGCTGGGAAAAATCAGAGGGATGCAGCCCCCCCACCTCCACCACCACCACCAACCCCGCCGCCTCCTGCACGGCCGCTCACCCTCCACAAAGCACAGGCACTTTGCCCTTCCAGAGCCACCTCTGAAGGCCGAGCCAGCGAGCCCGCGGCCGGCTAACGGCATCGGGCAGCTTTTGTCTGACTGCACAGAGTCTGGGTGGGCTGCAGAGACAGAGGGGAGGGAAAGAAAAAAAAAAAGTGTCCGAGGACGCTGCTGCCCCACCTGCTCTAAACCCCCGATGGGCTGACAAGACAAAGCTGGAGTTGTTCTCCCACAACCGCTCACACTGGCATCGCCCTCTTCATCACACTTTTCATAAATCTGAGCCGGCGTGTCCACAAGGGGTATTACTGTGTATTACAGAGCCGCCCCGACCACAAATGCGGCTGTAATCGAAAACATCTGCAGGGCCGGAGAGCGGCTGGGTCGATTCAGGATCCCCCCCGTCGGTGTATTTCGCCCGTTTTGTGGCGTTTGCACAAATTGCTTGGAGTGAAAAAAAAAAAAAAAAACGAACGAAAGGGGAGAAGGGTGTCGGCGGGAAACATGCACCTCGAGGTCTGATCCCGTGTCGCTTGTCAGGGGCGCACATATGACATGTGTGTACATGAATGCGCGCTGCGAGTCGAGTGTGAGGTCAGCACTTCGCCAAATCCCCTTCTTCAGAGGAACACGTGTTCGCCTCCGTGTCTGATCTATCACCTGCCAGACAGTGAGGACAGGCCGGCGAAGAGCCTCTGGGTGGGCGCTGACTCTCAGCTGCAGGCTGCCGGCTACCCTGACACCCTAAAAAGCAAACAAGGCCTCACACATGTGCCGCTGCACAGACGAGTTTGTGGTTCGAGAACAAACCGAGCAGCGAGAAAGGCCAAAGGGCAAAACTAAATCTGAATTTATAGCCGCGCGGACGCCTTCAAAGACGCCCGTACAGCACAGAGTCGGGGTATATCTTTATTTTGATGATGTAATCGTATGGAATAGATTGGTTTCTGATCTAAGCCTATTGATTGGGAAGGGACCTGACAGTCTGTGATATTGGATATGGCTTTACTAATCTTTTGTGTATGTGACCGGAGGAAAATAAGGCTGTAACATTACCCTGGTAGCCACGTTCGCTCAGAGAAAGACTGCTGATCCCTATCTGTGGCCGGGCGAGGGCGAGACAGCGGTGTCGGTTGCCAAAATACTCTGGCAGCTTGTATTCATCCACCACATTACAGCGGTGGCAGAAAATCCCCCCACAAGCAAAGAATACGCCACAGAAACACTAAACCAACACGAAATCCTCAAACACCAACTTCTAGAGAGCAAAGAATTAAGTGTCTTTCATCCGGATTATTTTAATTGTTCGTTCATTCAAAGGGTCCGCGGGGTCGTGTGCTTCTGTTAAACACTCTAATTTGTTAACACGATGATGTGATTTTACCCCAGCGCTAAAATCACAAAAATAAATCTTTAGGAGAAAATAACAAAAGCAGCTCAAACCAGAAAAATGTTAATTCAGTCCAGAAGATTCTTGCATCATTTAACACCATACAGTAATGCTACGGGGTATTAGCGCCGCTATTAGCTGCGAGCGGCGACTCCTGGCAGTAGTGACTGACACCATACCTTCCGCGAGTTGTAATTACGTGAGAGTTTTTCCATTGGATCCGTGACCTTTTATCAGCCTCAGCTGGTCATTTAAGGGGTCAGTGAGCGAGGATGGCTTCCTCAGACAGCTGCTACCATTCCGCCACCTCATCCAGGTGTGACACAGCAAAGTCAGATCACGAAAGACGTGATCTGGGGTTTTTCTTTAACTTCAGCGATAGGTGCAGGTGAGAAAATGATAAAAACATAATTTCTAATGTAGATACAGGAGGCATGTAAAATGTACTTAGGTGCCGTCCTTCCTCTGAGCTAAATTTTGTTGAGCAGCCAGTTCAGAGGAATACATGATTCGTTCGCACCTACGCTGGACTCCACCTGAAGCCTCCAAACGGCGCCGAAGAAGAGCAGTCAGCTGATTAGTGGCAGGTGGTGCACGGAGGAGGGGTTTTCCCCACCCACTGATGGCGCTGAAAAACCCTGGCAGCTGACACTTTATAATTCAGGCTGGCATGCTCGGCACGAGGTAGAGAAATATCAGAACAACTGATCACAACATCGAGTTCTGACGGCATCTTCAGTCGGGACGCTGCCGCGCTGCAAAGTCACAGCTGTGGGTTGTTGAACTGTACGAGGAAGTAACCGCACAGAGGGGATGTTTTGGTCAATTCGTATGTGCTCGGAGCAAGAAAATAGAATATTTTAAAGTGAAAAACGAGGTTTACAGTGAAGCCTGTGGTGATAGATGTGATAAATCAGTGATGTGATTACGGAGGAACCTCAACCACAAGCAAACGTTTATGAGTTCTATTGCATTCGGTAGCAAGACGTCAAGGGCGATTGGGTTTTGTTTTAAGGAAATGACAGCACAAGCAGCTTTAATATT
Source organism: Stegastes partitus (assembly GCF_000690725.1). NCBI lineage: Eukaryota > Metazoa > Chordata > Actinopteri > Pomacentridae > Stegastes > Stegastes partitus. The sequence goes on along the minus strand of NW_007578401.1, from coordinate 313,450 downwards.
CAAGCTCGGTCCCGCTCGCAGCCTTGTCAGGAGTCGCTGGGTGTCCTTAAGCGTCCTTTTTTAAATGCGCAGGGTCGTCTGATAGAGCTCTAAGAGTCCCTGAACATCACAAACAGACCTAACGAGTCCGTAGCTTCTCTGTCTCGTAGCATGTAGGCGATGTTGTCAGTTTGTTGTATTTGAACCAAAACCATGATCTTTCCCTGATCTGAAAGAAGTGCTTTGGTGCCTCAACTTAACCAGACAGCGAAGACTTAAGAATCAAAATCACTTTAAGCAAAAAAAGTAATAGTTGGAGAAACAGAAACCTCATTCTCCTGAAAGTCCTGCAACGTCTTCCACCTCCACTGATCCTACATCCTTATTTTTAAAATAAGAGAACCATCTATACGTCTATCGATGTGAGTGGCAACAACACTGAAGGACACTTTGTGTGTATCAGGCGACGGCTGATTTAAAAAATCTACATAACATAAGACAATGGGCTCAAAATTCACGCTATATATTCTTCAAAAAGGACTTTGAATGATAAAACAACTGGAGACCAAAACGGTTTTCTAAACACCAAGTAAGGGTTCCACTGGTGTCCACAGTTACAGTTTCTGTATTTAGTTTGCCATCCAAGCTTTCGGTTTATCCAAACTGGATCATCAACAAACAGAGGTTTCTTTAGGTGCTCTGTGGGATTCAGGTCGAGGCTTAGAGAAGACCAACTCAAGACTTTGATTTTCTTCAGAATATCCCAATGACGGCCTCACGTTTGTTGCTGGAATGATTGTTTTGGTGGATTCCTTTAGGTTTGTTTATTGGGGCTGGTCCGAAGAGCAATTTCTGTTCTCTGGATATTTGGCCCAATTAATGACGAATAATGGCTAATGAGACCAGTGTAGGTGTTTAGGTTAACAGTCACAGTACTGTTTCCTGTTTGCGGGCGTTTCTGCCATCAGCGGTCACAGTGCTGTATCCACCATCAGTGTCGATGGCGGTGGCCGGGGGTTAGGGTTGAAATCCCGATTCCAGCACAGCGAACGAATAGTCAGCTATTCAGCTATTCAGGTCCAGCCCAATTGTTGATTTTGAATTGAATAAATTTAGACTCTATTTTCTACTACTTCTATTATTTATGTTATTCCTGTTATTAGAGATTATGAATGATTTCTACCACATAACTCTCCTTCTGTGCCCATACCTGATGTTCCTTTTATTGTAGCACCTGAGCTGCATCTGGTAACAGATAAGGGCTCAGGTGGTAGAGCGGGTTGTCCTCCAATCGTAAGGTTGTTGGTTCGATCCCCGCCCTGTCACATGTCGACGTGTCCTTGGGCAAGACACTGACCTGAAGTTGCTCCCAATGGCAGGCAGCAGCTTGCATGGCAGCTCTGTCACCACTAGTGTATGAATGTGTGTGAATGAGAAACACATTGTAAGGCGCTTTGGATTAAAGCGTTATATAAGTGCAGGTAACAATCACTGATCTCTCTCTGAACTGTTTTTACAACGATCTGCAACTCCTCCACTTTTCAAATTGACTAAATACTCAACTGTGGATGGAACACTGAGTTTTTTAGAGCGACCTCTTTGGGGAAACGAATGATGCTCGGATGACCTTTCATCTGAGCTTCACGTGTCTTTGCAGTTGGGTTCAACCAACCAGTGTGTGCTTTTTCAAGTGAAGTGACTCGATGTTGCTCGAGAACCTCGCGGAGGTTTCCTGGTAGACCAGCTGACCACGGCTTTGTACACGACACCTGCAGTCACACTACACTGTGTGATTATTCCTTTTCCATGACCGGCCCTTAGCTACTTGCTATGTGGTGATCTCATTGCATGAAGTAGGGCAGGCCGCCGTCCCCCCACTGATTCCATGATCAAAGGCTCCTCTAAGTCTGTGAGAGGCCACGCCACGGCACTATTCCATGATTAAATGTCCTTTTCCCTTTTAATTGAATGCCATCACTTTTAGAGAATCACCTACTGTGCCACACACCGCGGCGCTGCATCGCACTCACGCCGACCGTCCACATTCAGCGGCTTAGCTCGGCTCTCCGCAGACAATACCCCGCCATTCTGCCTTTAAGCACGCGCTAATAGTCTCAGCTTTATTTCTGAGGCAACTTTGTTTTTTCTGTTTTTTTTTTTTTTCTGGCTCGGAGTCAAAGGCTCGGCATGAGATATTTGGGCCGGGATGAAGACATCAAGAAGTGTGTATAAATAGTGCAGTAACACCAATACAATGGATGGCCCTCCGGTCTGAGACGAACAAACAGAGCGACGTCAGCACACAGCGACGTCGTATTAGTGGAAGTGAACTAAGAGCCTGACATACAATCTTGTGTTACCGGCGCAGATCGCAGTTAACTGCTGCTGGCTGCTATCATGAGACGTGTTTGCTGCTGGCAGAACATAAGAAAACTGTATGACGATGGGTTTATTTTAGGAAACTCGTAACTGTTTTGCCACTAAGTGGAGCCTGTAAACAAATTCTTGGGATGTTCTTTTTTATATCAGGATATACAGTATATCATACAATCAGCGTGGACGGCAGCCGGCTGAGCTCCAGCGTGTTTGGTCTGGGACAGAACGCCGGCGTCTCGGGTTGGTTCTGCTCAGCGGAGGGACGTTAATGATATCACAGCTCAAATAATTTCCCATTGGAGATAAAAGCAAAGACTCTGATGATGCTAATTGTCAACTTAGCTTTTAACGGCATGTTGGTGGCTGGTCGGGTTAATTGTTTTTCTTTTTATAAATCCTTTAATTCTGTGTGTGATGTTATAAAAAAATCCTAAATGCATGCATGAATAAATAAGCTATATATAAATACTTATTTTAATTAACCACCTGAACCCCAAAACCTGATCTTATGATTAAAAAATCTCCAGAATTACATCATTTATCAGGCCAGGAACGATAACAACAGAAACAATCTTTGGATTTTCAGCTTTCTGACGGTTCTTAAACCAGTGAAGCATAACCAAAAAATAAGCTTAGTGCTGGAATATCTGATCAAAATCATTTCTTTCTGTGTCTTATTTAAATATTCTTGAAAAACAAATCATTTGCTGGATTCAAATCCTTTATAAAGACTAAAAATTCTGCTCTCGTCAGTGAAACCGAGAAGCTGTAAGGCCACAGCTGCGACCGATTCAGGAATATTTCACCTGAGCTGGGCTGAACTGCAGGCGGTGTTCACACAGAGCAGACTGGAGACGAGCAAGGAAGCAAATTAAAGTTTGATTCCCGTCTTTGTTGCACCTGTGGGGACCAGGAAAACCCTTGTACACGCTGAAGCCAGGTTTTTTCTATTTTTGTAAAATAGATAATTAAATAAATTCAGCTTTTTTTTTCTTTTTCTTGGAGGACTTTTTTTATTGCAGTGAAAAATGAGCCCACAGAGAATAAAAAAAGCGACAGGAGCAAAAAAAATGACCAGGAGCTGTTTGGGGTTCAGGGGGTTAATCAATCCATCACTGCTGACAGCGCGCACGGGAGACTTCTGGTGATCAATAGTGTTCTCCTGTGCGTCTGTTTTACAGCGATGCAAACATTATTTTTAATTTTGGTGTCACACACAGAAACGTCTCTCTCAGACATTTTTTGGTTTCATGAAAGTCTGTCCCGTAAGGTGCAGCGAAGCCCCAACTGAGCTCAGCAGGTTTTGATCATTTTCTCTACGGTACGTAAAAAAAAGCACAGAGCTTAGAGTTGGGACTTTATGCATCAGTGTCGAAGAGTTCTTCTCGCTAAACAATTCAAAAAAAGCCAGCAAACAAAAAGAAAAAAAAAAAAACCTCTCTCTTCTAGAGGTAAAGAAAAAAAAAAGAAAATCTATCGGCTAGATTTTCCCTCTGTGGTCCCAGGGGCCTCGCGCTGGAGGAAAAACAACACGTGCAGGAAGTGAGGTGGGATGTTCGGAAAGCATTTAGTGGATCAATATGGCAGGCAGGAGAGGGGAAGGCAGACAGACAGACCGAGTGGGAGAGAGAGACACCCAGAGCCCGGGGGAGAGAGAGAGAGGGGCGTCTCGGGGGAACAGCCTGTGCTTTTCAAGAGTACGGTTACACATCTCGCTCGCTCGCCGTAAGAACATCCAAGTCAGCAGCTTTTCCCACCCGTCTGAGTTAAACACCCAGAGGCTCGGCGGCGTGAGGAGAGGTAAGTAAGGCTCGCGGGTGATGTCACCGGTGTCTCCCCGAGGCCGCCGCCGGCTTTCAGATCTGATCACTGACCGATGCTCTGCCCGACACCAAAGACTCGGGTTTTATTCGGCCTAAACGACCGTCAGCTCTGGTGTTAAAACCTACAAGAGCTGGTGTTTAACTTCTCATAAAATTACTTGTTAATTACCCCCCAAAAAAACAACAACAAGTGATCATAGAGGGGAGCTTCATTCTTTTAATAATAAACCCAAAATGTTGTAGAAAAATCTAGCTTTAGGATTTTATTTTGAAAAGAAAAATTGATTGTTGTAATTTTCTCAAAAAGCTGGTCAAAATGTCGCAAATAATTATTTTAATTATCAAACCATTATTTATTAAAAACAGCCCAAAATAGTGACGAGCTCAAAGTGTCCAATTAAGAATCTAAAACTACATCCATTGATATGAGATAGAAAAGAGAAAAACAGCAGCTGCTCACACTGAGAAGCTAAAATAATTTTTTTCCTGATACTTGACATGAACATGGAAGAGTTTGTCCACATATCCAACCTGAATAATAAGCCGACCGACTACGCAGCCAGATCCACACACTCATCAAACAGAAAGGAGAAAATGAATGACTCGGTGCTCACCTTCTTTCAACATGCCAACTTTAAGACATTTCATGAAGCGGCAGGCCTGGCAGGACTTTCGTCTCCTCTTGGTGATCTCGCACTCGTTGGTGGCCGGACAGCTGTACTCGATGTTCCCTGCAGGAGATGAAAAGATAAATAAATTCATTATTCTGTGACCCTGAAAGATACGCATCAGGAAGAATTAGTTTTTAAATTTCTTGCATAGAAAAGCAGCGACTGAAAGACAATAAAAGACACGACAACACGTGTGTGTGTGTGTGTGTGTGCGCACACGTACACACCTGTCCCAAGGTGACCCGGTGTGACTCTCCTGAAGGAGAGGAGGCTTTAGTGGCATTTTGATGGGACATGTAAAAAGCACCTCCCCGCCCCGGAGTCCCACTCCCATTTTGATTCACAGATAAATTAGCTTCATTAATGCAGAGCGTCCTCTCCGCGATGCTCGCCGCGACCCCTTCCAGCCCATCCTTCTTCACCTAAAGGATGATGGGAAAGCTGCCCTCCCTCAGCAACACGAGGAGATGGAGGCGCAGCCGAGCACTCTGCATAATGCTCTCCAGTAAAGACCAGGAGCTGCTGCTGCTCGACTGGACCATCGAAGGCTCGCTGTATCATGTAGCAAAGCTCGATGTATTATTCAAGTCCGTCTTGGCGGTTGTTGGCTCGCTATGGAAATATTTCCTGTGCAACTTAATCACTCGGGTCCAAAAACAGCCAGAAACGCAGACATATTGAATCTGCTGCTTGTCTTTCTCACCAGGTTCCGGTTAGCCGTAGTTTTTTTTCACATCATGCGTTCACACGACCCCAAGAATCCAATGACAAATCCTGTTTGCCCAAGTATCCCGTGACTGAGTGTTTAAACAATGCCCCGTAAGTCCACACATATATTAATGGTACCTAAAAACAGCAAACCAGGTGTTGTCTGCTGCAGATCTGCCAGAGCTGCTCCCCCCACCTCCTCCTCCTCAGCAACACACACACAACCCCCTGTTGGTCAAGGAGAAGGTGCCAACATTTGTCAGGATCCCTGGCATTGATGGTGCCAGCAGGGTCACATGCACAGTTAGGGGCCCGGGGCACCACGCCAGGATGTTGGCAGAGGCTGCTGCTGGATTCAGGGTAGGTAAAGTCTGTTAAACTGAGAGGCATTAGCGGAGGGAAAATAAAGTACACTGCAGCGCTCGTGTGCAGAGACGCACGCTGTGTAGCAGCTCTATAGTGCAGCATGTGCTCTATAACATTCTCATATCAGCGCACGGGGCTGTGACTTCATGTTTCCCACTAAAGAATAAAACAGTTTTGGAAGATGAAATTGTTCATGCAATAATAATAAAAAAAGTGTAAAAGAACGTGTTTGTGAGCTGCCAGTTTGTGCAAAAGTGAGAATTTCTGCTCTGTTGTTATTGTCTTAATTGATTAATTGTTTTTGAGTCACTGCACTCAAGTCATGTAAACGTCAGACGCTGCAAAAACAAACAGATTCTTGTCTTTTCAATACAATTAATGTAAATGGGCACAACTTTTGCTCTGTTTTTTTTTTTTTTTAGCAGAATATGAACCCACAAAAACATTTTTAAATTTAGATTACATGTAATGCTTCCTCCAGGTGTCTCGCTCGTATCTGCTGATTGTTCTGCAGCAGTTAAAACAACGTCTCTGTTTATTGTGCGCTTCGTCCAGCCGTCACTATGTGAGTGTGAAACGTATCCTCCGTATTTCTGCTAACAATCGCACAACGCGCCACATTTCTACTGTGGAGCAACACTCCTGTATGTGTGACACAACTTGAACCGTCAGCGATGACGCAGAAGGAACGATGATTCCTGACGTCTCCATTTACTGAAGGAGAAACTACTCAGAGTTTATCGTACAGTTTGCCTTCTCGGTCTCTTTTTTGTCAATTTTTGTGAAGTTTCTGTTGTGAAAGAGGTCAAAAATTGCAGCGTCTTTTCAGAATGTTTAGATTTATGTTTGAACATTTCTCTTTATACTTTGTGTTTATACTCTCTTATTTGTGTTTATACACTTTCTTATTTACATATATACTTTTTTATTTATGTGTATACTTTCTTATTTATGTTTATACATTTTATTTGTGTTACACTTTCTAATTTACGTTTATATTCTCTTATTTGTCTTTATATACTTTCTTATTTGTGTTTATGTATTTTTATTTGAGTTCATACTTTATTTGTGTTCATATTTTCTTATTTACATTTATACTCTCTTATTTGTGTTCATACTTGCTTGTCAGAAGTCTATTTGTGCCATTTTTCTTTAGCTCAAAGCCCAGACTTCCGTCGCGTGTACGGAAACGTGTGCATAACGTTCAATAAAAGGATTCTGGACTCTAAGTTCCCGTCACGGTGCCCATAGAGCTGCAGCGATTAGCCAATCAATCAATTAGGTGTGTACTTTTTAATTAATCCCCAACTGTTGTGGTTAAAACAAAGTCTCTAATTCTGGCTTCTTAATTCTTAACATTTTCTGGTTTCTTTAATCCGTGGTGAACATAAACGGACATTTCTGGTTTTGTAGAGACTCTGGAGGACGTCACTTTCGGCTTTGGGAAACGCAGGATGATATTTTATAGACCAAACAACGAACACGTGGATCGACGATGAAAACACTCGTTAGCTGCAGCGCTAATCGCCCACATTTATGCAGCAATTAGAAATAAAAGGATAGAGTGGATTATTAGAGGGGATATTTTTTACCTGGATGGACTGAAAATAACCTGCATGTGTGTGTGTGTGTGTGTGTGTGTGCATGCGGTGGGTGGGGGGTTGCACTGGGGGGTCCACAATAGACTCAAATGGCCCTCCTCTAAAAGCTGGCTGTCGGCGTAGCCTCTTAGTTAATCAGGTCTTGCGTCCACCTTTATTCCTCAAAGGACATTTCAACCACTCTAATATCCTTCCTTAACCTCTCTTATTTTCCCTCTAAATTTTGATATATTATTATGCCATGCTATTATCCACGCGCCCATCTCCACTCAGGCTGGACCTCTCCTTGTCCTCCTCCTTTGCCGAGGCCGGGACCCCCCTTCCTGATTACCATTCCATTAAAGCGCCTTCTCCTCTCTGTGAATGACCACGTCCCCCGTCCCTCTGCCTTTTATTTAGAGGACTCCTCGGCGTCTCTTCTCCCCCCCTCGCTCTCTGCTGCTCCCCTTCCTCTGTTATTGCCCCCCGACAACACGTGCCTGAGCTTCTAATTGGCCTCCGTCTCCCCCCCCCTTGGGTGTGAGCTCGAGGGGCCCGGGGGCAAAGAACAGATCCACACCTCCCACCCTCCTCTCTTGACTTTCTCCCAATGAAATGCCTGGTTCTTAATTACAGTCACCCAACACTGATTGTTATTGACTGAAACTCCCGCGGCTCAGGACGAATGACGGACAGATTAAGCTCATTACGGGCCTGTCCTCCACAAAGGAGAGCGAGAGGGACACGAAGAAGAAGAAGAAGAAGAAGAAGAACAAGAAGGAGGATCTCGGCGACACAAAGTCATGAGCATTGTTCACTGTGTTGCTGGTCAGACTGCAGCCTTGAAACTTCCAATGATTTGACAAAAACTGATATTCAAGATATGTAAAAAAAAAAAAGAGAAGCCAAAATTACATTTAAACAGCAGTTTTAAACACTATATTTGTGCTTTCCAATGTTTTTAAGATGCCCTGTGAACTCCAAAAGGTCAAAATTACACTTTTTATTAGCGCAAGAAGCTATAAAAACAGAATCAGGCGTCAGATTTTCAACTTTCCGACGGTCCCTGAACTAGTCATCTGTGACCCTCGGAAACCAACAATCAGTTCTAAGCTTAACATCATCTTTTAATTTTACAAGCTTCATTTAAATATTCTGCATAACAAACGGTTTTTATTAACTAGACTCTGAAGAAGAAAATAAAAAATAAAATTCTGCGCTGCTTGGTGCAGTGAGTCAGCTACGACCAACGGCCAAAATACTAATTCAGGGACTTTTTAAATGAGCTGCAGGTTGTGTTCACAGAGCAGATCAAAAATAACGAATTAAAAATGTCAATAGTAAAATAACTACATTATGTAGAGTCACTGTTTTCCTCCAGATCAGGTCACATCTTGGGGTAATTTGAAAAAACGTTGATTCAGAATGTTTTTTTTTCTTCTATTTTGAAGATAAATAATCAAAGATATTTAACAATTGCTTTTTCTTTCTTTCTTTCTTTCTTTCTTTCTTTCTTTCTTTCTTTCTTTCTTTCTTTCTTTCTTTCCTTAGTGATTTTTGCCTCTATAAGTTTGCTCTCACGGTATTTCTCTGACTTCTCTCTACTCTAAGCCGTCGTTGTGCCGTTCAGCATCCAGAAACTGATTCTAGTGCGTTGCTACCACATTATAATCATTTTTCCTTTTTTTTTAAATCACTTATGATAAAATATCCAAACTACAGAGACAATAAGCAGCTGTCTAAAACACGCCTTTTGTGTTTGAAGTGTGGCAGGAAGTAGCTGATGAAGCAGATATATATGAAAATGCACCTGTTTGTCCGCTTGTCAACCTTCACTGAGCAACAAACATTTCTTTTTTATCCTTGTGTTGTCCAACAGCAGCAACAGAAGCACCTGTAAAGTCTGCTGGACAATAAATCAACGAGCTGTTTGATCAGTCGGCAGTGATTCTGACAATAAAATTAAAAAGGGGAATAAAGAAGATGCTTCAGAGAGGTTTGACCAGAACCTCTTTTATTTAAATGTGCCTGCCTTGTTGTGGCCTCACTTCACCTCCTGTCTGTGCATCCAGACACAAACGCTGCAAATAAAAACACAAAAAATCTGCATCTCAGTATGTGGCACATTATCTCCGTCCAAGTGATTATTCTGGAGCCGGTCCCACACATGGCAGAGTCGATGCCAGATGTATGAATCACATGCAAAGACATAAAAAAAAAACAAACCCTCACAACCCAGAGCAGATTTACAGTCTGGGCCTAATGCCTGCTGTAGACACTCGTAATCACTACGCCGCATTAGTCCCAAAAGAGCAGAGCGTTGCCGAGCGGCGCCGAGGAGCCACGTGGGCCAACACGACATCGAATCCCTCATCTGGTCAGCGAACGTCCCGTCAGGTAAAGGTGATAAAAAGACAACAGAGGGGATCGTGAAGAGGCAGCACTTTGTCTACTGTGAGAAGTGTGAGTTAAAGGCAGTGCGCTGAGTTAATGGCGTCTGTTTTATGTTATATTGAGCTTTTACTCGTTTTAGAGGAAGAAAATAAACTTTTTATTTCACTACTTTTACCTGACATCTTGATTTATGAGTTACTTTGCAGATTAGAATTAAAAAAACACACAAAGCATCGTTGAAAGCATTTCACAAAAAGAAAAAAAAAGCCCTGTTTAGTTGTAGTTTTTGTCACTTTATTATTTGTCTATGAGTTGCTTTGATCCTCCTTTAGCCCTCATCAGATTATTTCATTTAATTAACTGAGATCATCCAGCATTTTGCAGAAAAGACAAAGATTCATGAAACATTTTTAAAAAAATATTTGTGTGAAGCTGAACTTTGGTTAGTCCTCTGTCTTTTTACAATAATCCGTTCACAACCACTCAGACTCATCTGGTCGACTTTTGGCGCTAGTTGTATATAATGCAGATAAAATTATCTCAGTGCAGTAACATCCTGTTTACACCTTGATGTAAAAACACGTGTGACAAGCAGCACAGCAGACTCTCTTAAAACTCTCAGGACATTTTGCTGACAGTACTTCTATACTTTTACTCATGTAGGACTTTGAAGGCAGGATTCTGACTGATAATAGAGAAACATCAGAGTGCTGTACTGGTACTTTTACTTAAAGCTTGGGTAGGCAGTATTTTTTCTCCAACATCTTTGGCCAAAAATTCCATATTGACCTTTCAGCAGATTGTAATTTAAGAGGAAACTACATTTCTGCACCTCAACCCAGCTTCTTTTTTTTTAGATTTTAGAAAATGAAGTCACAGGTAACTTCAGCCAATCACAAGACTGAGCAGATGAGAAAGTACTAAAAGCATCAGAGTGCGAACAGGTTGTAGAGTTTGAGCTCCAGGGTCCAGATTTCTGCAGGTGTGAGCGAACGGTTTGAGTCCTCTGTCGCCTGCTGTGTTAAAGATTTTATATTACAGAGAAAATCAGCTCTACAGACATTCATGATCAGCTCAGGTGAGCCCGTGAAGGTTAAACGAGTACGTGGGAAATACCTTGTATCGTCCTTTTGAAAAAGGCTTTGCAGGCCTCGCAGGAGGCCACCCCGTAGTGGTACCCCGAGGCGATGTCGCCGCACACCAGGCACAGCCTCTTGGGAATGGCGTTGAGCATGTACTCGCACTTGATTGGCGAGTCGTCTGCCATGCCGCCGGAGCACTCCTCGTAGCGCCGTAAGCAGGCGCTGGCGCCTCCCAGCATGCCCGGGTTGAACATTGGCGGGGAGTCCAGGGCGTGTGAGCGCCCACTGCCGCCGTTGATGTAGCCGCCGCTGGCGTCGGAGTTGCCGCTGGGACTGTGGTGGCTGCCGGTGTCGACGAGCGAGGAGGACGGACTGGACGGCTCGGTTTTGACGTAAGAACCACAGCTCGAGGATAAGTGCCGGTCCTCAGAGGGCATTCTGGTTAGCAACCTGGAGGAACACACACAGGAGAAGAGCTGCATTAGTTTAAATCCTAAATGGATGAACAGGGGACGGACGTGGCGACAAAATGCTCAGCAGGATTCGTTTGTTCATTTTCCAGATTGTTACAAATCTTGTGAACTGAGCAGAAACTCTGGGCCAATAACAGAACATCTTTAAAATGATCAGAGAAACTCCCCAGTTTGTCTTCATCATGCACTCATTGCACTGAAGGATAAAACAAAAAGCCCCAATCGTATGAAAAACGCTCCGTCTGATTTCCAGAGAGCCACACAACCTTGCACCAAAGTAAAAAAACTGCCGCATCAACGAAATTACCACCACTAATGTACCCGAAGGTTGCTTTCCACCACGACCGCCGATCATCCCGTGACAAATTCATCAGCCGGTTCATCTGAGTTTGATAGATTGTGTTACAGACACAACCATTAATGTGCTGGAATGCCAAGTGATATACTGCAGTAGCTTTATTCCTCTCAGGCAAAATGGTAACTAACGACCATGTCAACAGATGCCCCATACATCTTGCAAACAATGCCTACAATTGGTCGGCTGCCAGAAGTAAATGAATGAATGAAACTTCAGAAGGCTGTTAATGGACAAAGAGAGGTGTTACACTCAGCATATGGAGGATCATGGGTAATACATGACCCAATCAATAGTCCCGGTTATTTTGCCAGTGGACGGTGCCGGGTTACGTTGGGCTGAGCGAGAGGCACTGACCTGGGATTAAGTTCCTTATTCCAAAATTTTCATCATAAACATTGTGAAGGTTGGATTACACACTAAACATGAGGAAAAAAACAAAGAGCGGTTCCGGAGGGACTGTTTGGATTTCTGCAGCTCTTGCAGAAACTCCTTTTTGGTTTCACGTTTTATTGTAAAGCTTAGACGGGACATGAAACTCTCTGTTTGACACGTTAAATGTTCTGATTAATGATGCGTTTTGCTGAACTACGACTGACAACAGCTTTTCTTTAAGGTACAGATTTAGATCAACACTTTGACATATTTCAGTGTAATGTTAATATTGTGTGTAATTTAAACTCTAGTTTCTGTGACTTCAAACTAAATTAAAGTTGAAACAACTTAATTAAATTGGCTTGACGACTTAATTTTTCTTCACCTTGACTCAGGATTGTGCGTCTCCACGTCTGTCTTAACACGACAGATTGAACTCCTTTAACTGGTTGAACATAATATTCAATTAGAAGTTGTCATTACTCACAAAGATAAAAGCAAACTGTTCATTTTTTTTTTTTTTTGCTGAGCACAGACATGATTTTTTAGAGTGTAGTGAAGCTTGTGTATTCAGTCATATTCCCTCAAACGAAGCATGAAATGAGGCCCGGCTCTGTGTGAGGACCGCTGGCTCTGTCTGTCACAGTTGGAGTTGATCTTACACAACTTCGGCCCGACATTCTTGCGAGTCGTAAATATTGTGTGAGAGTCGTGGAAAGCCATGTTAAGAATGTCTGAAACTAACGGAGAGCTAATGCCGCTTAAAGTCCTCTGAACGCGGTGCGACCAGGCGCTGCCCTCGGTTTTTTTTTTGAGATGTTTGGGAGTTTTTTTTTCTTTCCCCTCTTTTGCATGAGTGTTCCTATAGAGGCATGAAGCCATGAGGCGCTGATGACATGAAACCTCTCTTTTAACTGCTAACGGGTAGTGGGTGGAGGGAGGGAGGAGGAGGAGGAGGAGGAGATAGCCTCCACCCCTGGGCCCAGATCAGATCTATTGATCCTCTGCTTCCTTCCTGTTCCAGATGAGGCATGAAAAAATAAACCCTCCTCTTACGGGTCCCAGACATTCCTTATGCATTTTTAATCAGCCAAGACTGTTAACATAGTGCGAGATGGAGAGATACAACATTATGCTGGTCTTCATTCTGAGGCTGTTGTGGTTTATGAAAGATTCACAGCCGGACTTAAATCTCGTTAGCGATCAGCGCGCACCTATAGTCAATTGGCCGCTATATTTTCTCCCATCTGAGGGAATTGGAAAGAGCGGCGTGCTAACAGTTAATACATCATCGCAGCCAGATAGGGGGACTCCCTACGGGACGGTACGTTGTGGCATATGTAAAAAGTAGTTCATTCCACACTTAGCACACAGCAACGCTGGGGAGATGTTTTTTGTTAGGTTTAATGGAAATTTCTAATGGGTCCCTTCAAATCTGTCGAAATGAAATAATGGCACGAGCCACCAATTCACGCAGACAGAAATAGCTTCATAGTTTCATAATTTGGTTTTCCCCCCTCTTGGTATGAGGAGAGTTTCCTGAGCGCTGCCTGACTCTCCTCAACCTGTCCCTGCAACACACACACACACACACACACACACAAACGCATTGCACCTCATTTCTAATGGGGCAGTGTTTGCTCCGCCGTGCAGAAAAATGGTACAAACCGAGCAGACAAGCAAGACTCATCAGACAGACGTGAAGGTCACCTGCCTTCTCTGTGCCGCTGCTCGGAGAGGCCCAGACGGTCCCACAATGGACGCCTCGGAGCGGCAGATGCACGGGTTTCAAGTGTGTCCACCAAACTGAAAGAACGTCTAGACGCGACCTACAGAATGAGCGTGCACGCTAAAGATCAGCCACCAGTTATAAATTTAAAAAATGATGGCTATTAGTTGGGAGCCAAAGAGCGACGGGCGCGAGAAACGCCCCAACAGAGCGGCTTAAAATCTCAAATGTTTGCATGTGCATGTGTGTGTTTTGGCATCCCTCCTCGTGCTGGCAGCGCCGCAGATCCCCAGCTTCCCCACATAAATCCTGAATCCATCCACCTCTTCTCCATGAAATATGTTTTCTAGCCTCCGATTTCCAGCACAATAAATCTACCCGCCGTGGTAAAGAAAAATAAAATAAAACGCATATTCAAAACACTTGTGCGGAGTGACCTCACGCCGTCCTTGTCTGGAGCGAAGAGTTAAACATAGTATTTTCCCACCGAAGGGAAATATTATCGTTGAGCTCGGGGTTAAGCTTGTAGCGTCGAACGCGGCGTAAATCACGGTGCTGAACACACAGTCAAACATGGAGGCACAGAAGGACAGAGGCAAGGAGCCATGCATGAAATTAGTTCATTAATCTTTCTATGATAGGCTGTCCTTGTTTGGGGCAAACTCTATCAGCTCTAAACTGAGTGCCCCTTCCTGCCTGACACATAGATTACACTGTTAGTCCGTGGCCGAGGTGTCTGGGAAATGAATGGTCATGCGACTGGGAAAATGGGCTAGCGTGTGTCGTCCCAGCGTCGAGCAGCAACAACAACATGTGGCTAACGTGGCGTTGGCACAAATGAAGGTCAGTGAGAAGGTGTGCGGTGTTAAATGCGATTCGTACGGCGCCGCGAATAGAAGAAATAGAAGAAAAATTATAAGAGACGTCCTTCTAATTTAAATTTAAAATCTGCTCGATGTCGTCTTTGGTCTTCTGCTCTCGTGCCTCCGTTTACGTTTAAAATTGTAATTACTAACGATGAATCTCACATTGTATTGCTGGAAATGGTGCTCACATGGTTCCTACAGTTCTTTCAGGTTCTACGTCCCAAAAACAAGCTTAAGACAAAAAAACAAAACCCAAACGCTTTCTGTTTTGCCTCCAAACTGTGGAACAGTGAAGCTCAGTTTTTTCTTTCTTTTTTATTGTAATTTAGATTTGTCCGTATCGCGCCTCTTTGCGCTGCATTTCAGCACACGAGCTACATATTTACATCGCCTGTTTTTAAGCATTTCATTAGGTTTTCAAATACGTTTTGTGTTTCATCAATTTCTGCAAAATTAAAGGCATTGATTCATCTGCTGCCTGTTTTTCATGGATAGTCAGTTAATTGAATAAAACATCTGAAAAAATAAAATAAAAAACTTCCATCATAAGTCTCAGAGAAACAAGAAAACCACCAAATACATCTATAATAAATCTTTAAGAAGTGATTAAAAAAAAAAAAGTCAAAATCAATTATCGAAGCTCTTGATCAACTGATTTCACATCTAATTAAATCACAGCTTATGTGGATATTTTACGGTTTATGTCAGATTTCTGCAGCGACTCTTCTCAACTCAGGACTTCATGAGCAGAAGAAGGACACGGTGACGCGGCTGAAAGTTCCAGAAGCGGTGCAGTTAGTGTAAGTTAGTGAATCTTAGCGGTTAACAAACGACAGATTGGTGCTGCAGAGGCGGCGAATTAAGCTCTTTGTAAATTCTGTTCCTTTTTTTTTTTTTTCCTTCCTCCCTCTAAACCTCCACTTTGAAGCTTCCGGTCCTGAAGTTGCAGCTCTGCGTTTATGCCGCATCGATGCACTTTGTTTCTTTGTCTCTGACGCACACACACACACACACACACACACACACACACACACACACACACACCGTGCAGCGAACTTCCAGCATATGGCCTCTTCAATGTCACTGCCACGAGGAGAGATTGCATAGATTTCCCACATGGATGATGTCTCCTTACCTGGAGTATCAACCCCCATCTACATACACATCCACCACCTCTAGGAAATTGCTCTCTCTGCAAAGTCAAACACACCCCTAACTGCCTTTTAAAAAGAGACAGAGGAAGGAGGTTACGGCGGAGGGGAGGGTGGAGGGGAGAGCGAATAAACGAGCAGAGACTTAAGCCGTCATTGGGAATCAGAGGAGGACTCATGAGGGACAGTTACGATATTGATTTCATAAATAAACAGAGATGGCCATCGATCCTAATGTTATTTTGCATTTCAATTACTGCCCAGAAACATAACCTTCAAACGTCTGCTTCTCCACAGTAATAACATCCACTGATAATCACGAGCGAGCCTTGTTCGGCACAAATTGGCTTTTCTCTCATCCACCACCGCTCTCTCCACTTCTTTTTTTTTTTTTCTCCAAATGTGTAAATGACACAACTTTGCATTTGCCTAATGGTATTAGGGCATGGGCTGAATTTCAAGTGAGACTCAAGCTGATACAGTAAAGCGCTCCGGTCAATTGACACAATGCAAATTAACGTGGTGAAGAGGAATTAAGTTCACAATGTGAGACCTCGCCAAGCTACGATGAGGCCCATTAAATTAAACATGCCGGCTGACCCACACTCCATGATTAGACTTCTTCTTCTTCTTCTCCGTCTGCGTGTGTTAATTTCATTAGATCAATAAAACAAACTCCTTCTAAGAAGTCCTCTCTGCTGCTCGGCGCATGAAAGGCACATTCATGTTTTGATTGGACAGCGGCTGTAAAAAAAGAAAAGAAAAGGTGTCCATCTACATCCTCATGAATTCAGAGTCCTTGACAGGCTGCCTAAAGGATATATCTACATCAAGGAGGGGTCACGACATGCAATGAAGTTATTTCCCCTCTCATGCTGTCACACAGAGCCGCTCTGTTTCCTCGTGTGACATTAATAAAGATGACAGTCATGAGAAAAGGCAGCAGCCAGCTTCGGTGTTCACAATTGTTTTTGGTTTCTGGCAAATTATTCCTCAACTTCACTGAAGTTGGATGGAAGCAGATTTTTTTTTTCTCTTCTTGTCACCACCTGCTCCCCTCCATCCATGAGTCCTTATCCCGGCTTGGGACGGATCTCGACCCCCTTCGGTGCAAAACTTTGACCACTTTCATACATTTTGCAGCAGAAAGGCGGCTGTTTATACGCAGAGCGACGAGAGGGAGCTGGAAACTTCATACGCTCTGTAAAGCGGTTGAACTGACTCCACAGTTTCCAGTCAAATTTCCTGTTACTTAAGTGGGGCAAAAATTTGTCTTTGAAATCTGTTTCCAAAAACTAAACAGCAAACTTACTTACGACATTGCAGTGTATTATTACTGATAATATGCTTTATATGTCACTGAGATCCACTGCAGCAGGTGAATACGTCCAGTTTTCTGCACATTTGCGGAGCTTGAATTGAGCGTCGCTGCCCCACAGCGAGAAGCAGCCGCAGCAAATATTTCATGCTCAGGGTTCAAGTGTTCTGCTGCAGTTTAACTGAGACGTATTTTCCTTTGTGCATATTTACCTCCACGTGCTGCTAATTTATCAAAAAAAAAAAATACACAAATAAAGGAGTTTTGAAAGACAAACGGCCGGCTCGTGGTGTTTTTATCTATTTTTATTTTATGTTTTAGATATTAATGACTAATGGAGGCGTTTGTCGGAGCCGCCGTGCGACCACGAGCACGACTCGGGTAATAAATGCAGATTCAGAGCACGATAAGATGATGTGTTTCTCTTAACAGACACAGTCAGGTGTTCCCATGTATGGCACTGCTAAAATTAGATCCTAGGTCAGTGTGTGATTCTTTGGTCCAATCTCTACGTGTGTGTGTGTGTGTGTGTGTGTTTGTGTGCGCGCATACGTTTGACCGCTTATGCATTCCTGTTTGTTTGCTTGTGAAGGGCACCTATAGGAACAGCAGGTGGAGCGAGAAGGAAAAAACAATAGATGTGATTTATTGGGGCACAGAAACTTTAGGTGATGCTGTCGACCAGAGCGCTAATCGGCTGCGTCAGCTTTGAAAATTAAAACAACAGGAAAATAAATTGGCTATTTTTTAATAATGCTATCATGGGTTTAAATAAGGTGTCACACATTAAAAACAAAGAGAAAACGAGTTTCCACACAGAATCTGACTGACCTAAAAAGCGGAGATTAGCTATTTTAATGGAAGTTTAATTTTATAAACCTCAGTGAACTCTAGGCCAGTTTGTTTCTTTAGTTTGCTGCACTTTATTTAGATTTTACCAATTTAGATTTAGCAAAATTATATTTAAAAAAACGCCAAAACAGCCCCGATATGGGCATTTTATTAAGGTAAATTGCTGACATACACATAGTTTATCTACTGTAATACATCATTTGTCTACTGCTGGAGGAGTGTGTGTGTTTCTGCAGCAGAAATGTGGCGTAACAGTTGGACTCCATCAGACCTTGAACTACAGGCCAGTGGCTTGGACGTTGGGCCAAAAGTCTTCAGGGGGTTAATGGCATTCCCCAAAGCCACACCTAAACGAGCTTTAGCAGCTTTGTATAAATGCACCCTTACTTCTGCACAATTACTTCTCTGCATTAAATCATCGGTTCTGAGACACTCTTAGTGTTCTTACAATTTACAGTCATGAAAAGCTGTTTAGCTTTAATTCCCTTTAACTCAATCAGTGCAGCGAGTTTAATTCAGGATCTTGAGGAGACTCCAGCGGTGCAGCTCTACAGAGACGTGACTTTGTGTGAACGTTGTGTTAGCGTCATAAAAACAAAAGTGCTGCCCCATCAAATGTGAGCCAACAGTGGATCCGACAGCTTCAGTACGTTTATATGCACAGAGCCACACGCTGCTTACATGTCAACGTGTACCGGCGTGCACCTCTAAAACACACATTACTGAATGCATCCATACATGCACACACACACACACACACACACACACACACACACACACACACACACACAAGGTACACGCTGAAGCCCGGCCCAGGGTCACTAGAGGTTAATTAATACCATCCTATTGCTGGATTTGTCGCTTTTGCTAATTTGAATTTGGCTTTAAGTGATTTTAACGTGTAATTAAAACTTTATTTAATTCACATTTCTACTTAAATAGTTTTGTCTGAGACAGAAAAAAAAAAAACTCCAGATGGTGTGTGTGTGTTTTTTAGCATCACTAAAATCTACGACATCAACTATGAATCCTTAAACAACATTATTTAACCCAGATGAGTGACTTTTATATGAAATATCAGCTCTTCTGGCACATTCTGGGTTTACTATTTCACTTTTTAAACAGTTTCTTTCACTTTCCAGCAGTTGTTTTAATTGTGGTGGTTCAGTTTAATTTCTGTCTCACACATCCACTGCACTGATTTTAATACTTGATTTGCAATTTTGGTTCCCAGAAGAACATAAAAATGAACGTGAAATTAAACAGATATGTGCATTTTTAGTGAAGCAAGACAATTTTTGCAAAGCGAATAAAATCTACAAACGTTTTAAAACGAGCACGAACGTCTTCTAATAAAATAAAATAATAAAAGTGTGATTTCACTGTCAGGAGTTTTCTCATCCAGTCAATCAGCTCTGATTACTGTATAAAGCGCTCCACGTTTGATTGTTTAACTTTACAGGACGTGCTTCTTATTTCTTTCTTCTTTTTTTTTTATACAGTCTTGTGGAGTTTGAAACATCCCTAATTGTACCTCTGTCAAAAGTGCTAAGCAGGTTAAACCTTTCCAATCCCATCTACAGCTTAACAATAAGAGGATCCCGGTGAACGCTGACCCCCGTCCAGTCATATCTGCTGTTGAGAAAAGCGTCTTTCGAAGCATGCAAGGAGAGCGGCAGCAGTGAGGGCTGCTGCTGCTGCTGCTGCAGGAGAGTTTCTTCCCTGAGTTACTGTCAGACACGCTGCACTTATAAACCGCTTTGCTTTTATATTATTTTAACTTTACATTCCTGACATGTGCTGCCACTTTGGAGATAATTAAAATCTGTGCTTATCAATGTGGTTTCAGCAGGATTTAATCCTCACCACCAGAATAAAGTGATAAAACAAACCCCTGTCCAGGCAGACAGTCCTACATGTCTCCTCAGATCAGACAGTTTACTTTCCCCGGGACGCCGGCTGCTCCCACACAACAGTATTCTGGGTATCGGCTGCATTATTCTGCCCCTGGCTCTTCCCCGCTGGCTGAGGTTTAAAGCCCGGATCGTGATGCAGAGCGGGACAGCTGTAGGGCGACCGGCCGCCCTGGACTCCCTACCGCTTTCTGCTACTGCAGCTTCAATGTCTCTACTACCGGACACAGGAACCAGCATGAGGAACTCCCCCGTCTTTGGCGATAGTTTGTTGTTTTTTGTTTTTTTAAAATGAATGAATAAAGTAAATTTAAATAAAAATAGTGACAAAGCAGGAGGATAAATAGTGTCAAGGAATAGATAAACGGAAGCACCTACTGGTTGTGGTAGCAAAGAGGGTCGGGGATGCACAGTTCGGAAACATCCATCAGTCCACGTTAAGCATTCCAGGTGTGACGATAGAAAAAAAACAAAAAAACAACAAAAAAACAACAACAGATAGAACAGCTGGGCAAAAGCTGGAGGAGGAGATCAGCTCCTAAGTCTCCACATATCTTCATGAAATGTTGTTGGTCAGGTGTTCCTGGGTGTTGTCTCCCCTCCCTCCCCCTGTTCAAAACACATGCACACAAAACATAAGAAGAAGAAAAAAACCTTCTGCCTCAGCCCAACAAACTCCTCCAGTCTGCACAGGTGCTGCTGCTCGCTCAGGCTCAGGATGGTTCAGAAGAGGAGTGAGGAGGACGGACAGACAGGAGCGAGAAGCCGAGGAAGAGGGGAAGGAAGTGTGGAGAAGGAGGGAAACAATAAAGGTGATGGATAGAGAAAGAGAGAATAGAAGATAAGAGGCAGATGGATGGAGAGCAGCGGCGGCGGCAGCAGCAGCAGCAGCAGCGGTGGTGAGAGCGCACTCAGGCTGAGTAAGTCGGTGAGGGGATTGAGTCTCCATTGAAGACAAGGGGGCTCTTTAAGAGGAGGAGGGAGTGGCTCGGCGCACACGGAGCCGCCGCCATTGGTCGGCTTCGGGGGAAGGCTGTCCCGGGGGCGGCCAATGGTGATGAAAGATTACTGAGATGAGATGGACTAATGGGCAAGCAGTCGGTGTCCATTCACAAGGGAGCGCTGCGAAACAGAGACACAGGCAGAGCCCCAAAAAGACAGACAGACAGACAGACAGACAGATTCTTGTTGTGTTTACAGACTGCAGAGGTAAAAGCAGCTCCTGACAAGCAGCAGCAGCAGCAGCAGCAGCACGTCCACTCAGGCTGCTTTAAACAGGTCTGTTTACAGTGCTTTAAAGGGCTCAATGCCAGCTTATGGAGCTAAACTGTTCCCTTTTATCCTCTCCACCACGGATCCGGCTCTCCACAGCCTGCCCTCCTTTAAAGCAATGACAGCTGCTTCCCACCGCATTTCACCAATCACGCTGAGAGGCGAGGGGATCCACCAATCCCGACAGAGGCAGGACGTAAGGAACCGAGAGCGATAATGACCTCGGCAGGCGCGATAATAACGATGACGACAACAGAGAAGTTTGAGTGGATCTTTACCACGTCCGTGTAATGTGGCAGCCCATCAGAGGAGACCCAGAGCCCCCCACCACCACCACCACCACCACTACCCACCACCCTCCCTCCAGCCCACTTCATCAACCCACATTTTCCTGATCGATGCAAAACCCATCACACGCTCTTATTGATTACAGCGCTGCCGTGTCGCCAGGAGCCTCAGGACAGACTCTGTTTCCCTGCCGTCTTTTAAATATAAAAAAAAAGAAAAAGAATTACAAATTTGAGCGTTTTCTTTTCATGTCAGTCCGTATCAGAGTCAGAGGAGCAAAAGGCCGATTGCTTTAATAAAGGAGCTGTGCATTCTCAATTACGTTTTTGATCAATATTTTGGCATTTA
Organism: Stegastes partitus; assembly: GCF_000690725.1. Taxonomy (NCBI): domain Eukaryota; kingdom Metazoa; phylum Chordata; class Actinopteri; family Pomacentridae; genus Stegastes; species Stegastes partitus. The sequence goes on along the minus strand of NW_007578401.1, from coordinate 291,531 downwards.
ATGTACTTTCCTGCAGAGGAAGAAAAAAAACAAAACAAAAACAGGATATTCCTGCTGATCTGATTAAGACATCCAGACATGATCAATAGAGGAGATATGTTTATGTTTTTAATGAGGCAGGAGAACAGACGGGAACATGTTCACATGACATGTATGATTCCAGTTAATGGAGCCGATGCGGATCACAAACATAAACGCAGAAATCTTGTCTTTGCTGGATTCTCCTTCACTTTTACGATCTAATTAAATATTGCACTACCTGTTTCCTTATTTATTTTATTGCATTTTTGTTTTATTTTATTTTATTTGATCTTTTTTTGCACTGCATTCTTTGCCACTTATGTCACTGAGTCCTGTAAAGCTGCATGTGGCTCAAATAAAGCACCTTGAACTTTTCAAACTTTGATATGCAAAATTTAGAGAGCACGTGAAAGTAACTCAGCTATAGGAGTTGTTTTTCCCCTTAAACAAAGCTCCTAATTTGGTTAATTAAGCCGTTCTACCTTTTAATTCATGTCTCAGTTATTCCAGATTAACAATTTGTTCCTGTTCCTGCATCACTTCCGAGCCTCCGGGTTCCTGAGGTGGACCATACGTACATTTGAGGCTCATCCGCCTCCCGCTTGGCGAGCTAACCTCCACCGGGTGGGGACGCCGGGCTTCATGGCATCTGACAGGAAATCTATTGAGCGCACAGTCTGTAATCCCACCGTCACGCTATCGCCAAACCAAGAAACAGTAATCCAATCACTAAGTCTGTAGTTAAGCAAGACCTCTGTGACCACCAGTGTGTCTCTTTGAGGAGATCAGAGCAGTCTGCGATCTCAGTTGGCATATTTTTTTTATTTTGCTCTGTTTACACTCTCTGTGTCGCTGTGAACTGGTTTCAGTTTAGCAGAGAACAGAATTTTGCGAGCAAAGACACAGAAAACCCGGTCGGACATGATCAAAACGTTTCCCCCCGAAATCACATCAAAGACGCTGAGATTTAACCGTCGGCGCGATCAGGGGCTCGTTTGGGAGAAGTTCAAAAAGAACCAATCGTTATCTGTCGATAAATAGTAATTACATATTGTGTCGGGCTCGGGGACTCTCTGTCACACTGCTTGTATGTAATTAAATTCCTGATTCACGAGCAAACCGGCCTTTTATGTCCGACCTCCTGACCTCTCTGAAGAAGACTCACGGTGGCTCAGCAGAAAGTTCACCGATGGCTCCGTTAATAACTCAGACAAATTTGTTAATTCTTGAACGCAAAAACTATTAAAGAATGAACTGAAGCAAACACCAGGTGACACTTGAATATCTCTGTCAGAGCAGTTTCTTTACAGGACAGTTTGTGATGGAACTGACTGCTGTAAAGTTTTATTTGGCTCAAATGTCACTAAACTCAAATAATTGGTTATAATAAAGTTGTCACATCACCTTTAATCAACGGCTGCTGTAATTAAATCACAGAAAAATCAATGAGAGAAAATATTCAAGTAAAAAGTAATTTTCTTGAACATATATTTCATTCGTGATGGTTTTCTTGTTAAAATGTGCAGCTTTAGAATTAAACTAGATTATTTTTTACTCCTGACTTTGGCCATAGAGCATCTTTGATTTGGAATCTGACAGAAGAAGTCTCGCTGTGAACCTTATGTTCCTGTTTTAACTGTGTATTGATATTTACATGTTTAATCTTATTCTGCACGCTTTACCTCTGATGAGAGCGTTCCTTTATATCATCTACCAATTCTCTTCAGGTGAACTTCTAAAAGCTTCGACTCCACCTCGACAGCCAGCAAAACCCTCGTCTTTATCCGACTTGTTTCTCGCTAAACAGGCGCCGAGTCGCGCGAATCCATCATTTGCACATTTCCCTCTCGCTGCCACACACTTGTTTGGCTCGTCTGCTGGAGGAGTGTGGAGAGGGATAATTACTATAGCCACAGGGCTGCATTAATCAGCTGGGTGCATTTGTTGGGTTTTATTATGTTCCACTCCCCTCTCTGGGCCGCGCTGCCTGAGCCACCAGGACTAGACGGGGCCGGTGGAGGACCGGCGTTGCCCCGCTGCCCGCTCACGCTGGGTTAATAAATGCTATTAGCCTCTATCTCTTGCCTCTTAATTTCTCATTTAACCGAGGGCCGTTAAAACAAAACTACGAGAGCGGCGGTGTTAATCAGAGGCTTGTAGCAGGACTCCGGCGTCTTGATTGAGAGAGCCGGACTCACACGACGAGGGGAGGAAATGTACGCTGGGACCCGGGAGTGGATCTGCCTCGTCTGCGGTGTGAAACATCCATACGGTCATTTCACGTCTGATCATAGCGGCTGTGTAATGATTGATGAAATGATGCTCGTTGTTCAGCCTCTTCTAAACGCTCTGTCCTGCGGCGGTTCATATTGTGGTCACATGTCTACATCAGGAGCCTTCATCAGACCTTCTGATCGAGCTGCATTCGCCGCATTATAATCAGAATTTTAAAGAAAAATTCGTCGCCCCAAACCTCTAAATTACCGTCTGCGCGTAACGTATCGCGGCACCGGCGCTCCCTCACTGCACCGTTTGTTATTAAAAGCTTTTCAGTCATGAGAAGTCACTTTGGTTAAAGGCAATCACCAAATGGCATATATTATCTCCAGGACATTCCTCTAACCTGCCTCCAGTCAAAGCCACGATTGGGATTCCAGCAACAGCAAACCATTGCGTTTAATCACATCAGATACAAACAAAATCAATTGTACGAGCCCCCCCCCTTCATATGCTCTAATTTTAAACTAGCTCCTTGACACCACCCGATTCCTATGCGACTCCACGGCACAAGGCGGTCTGGACGGAGTCACCTTTAAAGCGAAGCCAGGTTGTGTCATTGCCATCCGGGATCAATACATTCATCTCAAGTTCATTCCAATATGGCAGCAAAAAAAGGGGGCCTGTTTGGTGTCAGCTTTTTAAAGCCTGGTGACGTACGTAACGAGCTAGCCCCAAGACAGGCGGGTAAGTTTGTCTGCAGACCGATTAGACGAAATTGCATTTTTTGTTGCATGCTTGTGTGTAAAGAAAAAAAAAAAAGCAAAACATTCATTCATATGTATTGGTGCACGGATCTGGATAATAACAGATAAGCGTGCTCATTGGTAAAAAAAAAAAAAGAAAAACGTCTGAAAGAAGGAAAATATTGCGCGTGCATTGGATTCACGTCACGGAGCCGCCGCTTCGTCTTCAGCGTCTCAGAACACCCGCAGGGCACTAGTAACTCTTCAATTACCGGCTTCACTCTGAGGAACGGTTAACTTAAGAACAAAACTTTGTGTTTCAAATGACTCAGAGCGCGTTTGATAAGGAAATTATCCTCTTAGTTGGTCCCAAACCCACAATAAAAGAGGCTGCTTCTGTATAAATTACCTCCACGGACGAGCGGATTATCAAAATACTCTAAGTGGAGACTCGGCGGTGCATCCTGTAGAAATTATTTTAGCTGCTGAGGAATCGTCAAGTTTTCAAAAAAAATAAAAATAAAAATAAAAAAATGTACAAAACAAACATTTATGTAAAGCAGCCTCCGTTGGCAGTAAATCTCATTTTGAAGAACGGCTTGGTATTCCAGACTTGGCTCCCCTAAGATCCAGGGATGACTTTCATTTAGTCTCACCTCTCCATCCAACTGGGGTCACCCCTGTTGGTATAGCAAGCACAGCAGTCACATTGCTCCACCATGCGCACAGATTGCTTACTAGACCCGCCTGGAACCTTTCATATTTCCCAGTCAGCATTTTTACAGGATAATTTTGGCAGCCTTTAAGGATATCGCTGCCTTAATAGAGGATAAAAATAAACGGGTGGTGGAAGGGCTATATCAGGCCGGTATAATCTTGTATTCTACACTGTGTGGAGCTAAACGTCTGGCTTTGGCTCCATTCAATGAGATTAAACTTCTCCCCAGCTGATTCCAAAAGACCATTTGTCCTATTTTTAACACTAGAAAGAGCCAAGTATATCTAAAAAGGCCAGTTAAATTGATTAAAATACTACGGTGTAAATGGCATTACGGAGACGCTTCTAAGAGCGTCTACGTGGTCCACATCTCGCTGAGCGACTCTGGTCAGCAGATTTCTACAGATGGCTCGTCAGATTCGGTTCGTACACGTGTGCACACCTTCATGTGTCCTGCACGTGCACATCTGGATACGTGCATGGAAGCGTTTGTGCGAGTGCTGCATGTGCACGGCGGCGGCGGCAGCGGCTGACTTCTGTATCAGAAAGCTAGTCAAAGAAGGAAACAGCTTAATTCAATCAGCGCTACCACTTTCAAGACCACAAGGGAGCCAGCTAATGGTGTTAGAAACTTGAAAAGTTGGAAAAATAAGCTTGAGGAAGTTCTTACTACCTGGGAAAGAAGTCTGTTCCTTGAGGCTTTCCTATACTGTATGATAGTAAAAGCTCCACTCTTCTGGGCCTTGTTGCTTCTCTGTGAGCTCAAATGCTGGATTTTAGTTTGTGCTCCTCCCATGAGGGGCAAAGCTTTTGCAGAAGTTAGAGGAGGGTTATATGAAGTTCAGTGGAAATGTTTTCCCGAGTACTCCGCCAACTTTTTAATAAAAGACAAGAATATGGATCGAGATGTTCTGCAGAAACATGTTTGGAAGTGAGTGGATGGGGAGTTGAAGAATATAGAGGTTTAGTTAAATGTGAAAAAAAACACACACTAACCCCTTCTTCTAAATAGGCATCCTGTGGGCATTGGCTTACAGAATTAAGAGAAGGAGACAAATGTTGTGCCAGAATCTGGAGGAAAACACGACGACGACGGCAGGAAAAGCCGTGGGTCTGTGAGGCACGCACCTCGTTTGTTTTGGGCGCCCTTCCCCCGCCGACATTCACCCACATTAATTCCGCGATTGTGTCTTCCTCTCATTTTCTCCCTCGTTATGCATTTAATGTTTCCAATTTGCCATCATCACAGAAAAACGCCACAAGAAGCTATAAATTCTTTTCTAATTCAAAATAATTAGGATTACACGGACCAGTGGTTTTCAATCAGCGAGATCATCTCGGTGATAGATGGTGGGATAACTGGTCATTGCCGAGACATAAATATTGTGTCGTTCAATTAATCTGGTCTAATGAGGTGTCAAAGCTGCCACTCATCCATCAAATACAATTAGGAATAAACACATATGCATGGAGATGGGTAATTAATAATTAGCAAAGCAAAGAAAACAGTATTGGTTTCAGCAGCCACACTCGCAGAGCAATTTGCCACAGCTCTTTCTTCATCTGATTTTTCAAGTGAGTGAGACAATGCCACATCAAAGGAATGCGAATCAGTTTTTTGTCAGTTTAGAAAGCGGTTAACAGACACCTCCGACAGTTTAACCTTAAAAAAAACCAACTGTCTTTGTCCCTTTCATCGGCTAGACCTGGAAATAAAAGCACACTTTTCTTTTTTTTTGTGCTCCTAAAAACTCCGTGATGGATCGAGTTCTTTTCTGGACCCAAAAAAAGAGGAAAACATTTATTCTAGATCTTGGGAATTAGGGACTGTCATCAACAGTTTGTCTTCATATCTCTCCAAAGCCCACAAGGCTCATTGTCCTAAAAAAGACATTTCATACCGAGCGTTCATTGTCTCCCATTTTCAGAAGGCAGTCAAGCATCCTGACAGATTTAAACTAGAATTACCACCTCGTGCTTGTCGGCCTGAGCCAATCAGTCAGGCTGTGGTTTACGTCCACGTCTGTCCGTATCATGCAGAGGAGAGGCTGAAGGAATTTAATGAAAGTGTATTTATGATTTAAGCTCATAGCTCACAGACAGAAGAGAATGCTTCACATGTGGATGTTCTAACATGTGGATGCAGCTTTACATGCATCTTAAACAACAGCAGTGTCACCGATTCAGTGTCTGAACAAATACAGAGACCGTCTCAGCTTCTCTTCTTGAAGTATGTGTTGAGAAAAGTGTTTTGCAGAACTCAGTTAGCTTGATCTTTGACCTGATGGATATAAAATCACCAGTTTTATCATCGATGCAGATGTTTGAGTGAAATGTGGTCATAATTAATGCATGAATTCTTCAAATTATTCGCGAAAACGTGACATCGCAGCTGCATTCTCAGTGTCGAGGGAAAGGTTTAAGTGTGACGTTTCAGGAAAGGCTTCAAGTTTGAAGCACCATCAAAATCTGGACGACGGAGGAGTTGATCAGCAACAGGAAGCTAATAATCTGAGACCTCAGTTTAGTTTTCACTGGTTTACTTTCAGTTTTCCAAAAACTACGTGACAGAAAAAAAGCTGAAGCACCAAAACGACAATAGCACAGCTTGATGTCAAATGTGACCCAATTGCAGCATATTTGAAGCTTTGTTTATTTGTTTCTGGGTGACCAGAGAGTCCCACAAAATCAGAAACAATAAAGCAACGAAATATTCTGCACAAATAACATCTTAGTGAGAAAACCAGTTTCCTTCAAACCTTAACTGAGAAACTAGTTTAGTTTTGCAGAGACAGTGACTTTGTCTGTTGACCACCTCGAGTCCAACTGAAACTGTGCAAATTTGCCAGAACTTCCCTGAAGCCGTTCCCGACGACGTTTACGAGAACGAGACGGACGGACAACCAAAAAACAAACGGCCTGGAAACGTTTGTGACCCGCTCGTGTCGGCTCTGCTCGTTAAGCGTCTGTGCAGCACCAGAGCTGACACCTGTCACACAGAAGCAGTGAGGTGGTTTGCTTCTGACACATCACAACGGGCTTCAACCTCCAGCCTCGTCAGAACCACACAGCAACACGACACTTAAGAGTTACAGGATCGTGCTGAAGTAGAGCATCAGTGTCCTGTAAATGCATTAAAATACCATAAACCAGCATTTTCAGATTAATTTGTGAAAACTTCTGCTGACTTTTTTGATTAGAAGTCAAATATTTCCGCTGAAAATGCAGCTCAGAGGAAGTGTTTGCAACATAAAGAGAAAATAATATTTAAGGAAAGTATCTGACTTGTTGTTCGTACCTGCAAAAGGCTGCCTGACGCCGCAGTGCCCCCCGCTGATGTCGGCGGAGACACGTAATGCAATGTGAAGTCAGCGGGGTTGTCTTGGAGGAGTCTACATAACAGGCCAGAGACACTGAGACACCCCGATGGTTCACTTCGGCTTTAGCAGCAGCAAAGAGGCAATTACCCAGAGGCATCGGGGCGAAAGACAGGAGGAAAATCAATACATAATTTCAGCATTTCAGAGGGTGTTTCCTTCAACTGAATCAATGTCTCAATTCACCAGTGTGAGTTAGTTGTTTTTTGAGTTAATCTCCTTTTTTTTTTTTTCTGTATTTCACATTGCACAATGAAAATGGTAATAAATAATGATTTACCTATAAGACGGTTTCAAGTGGACGGATGCAAATGCGCTTCCAATGTGAGGTGTAGCATTAATAAGAACTGACAGCACACTGCCATGAATTTTGAGTCGGAAAAAGCTCATTTTAAATTCAAACACACACACGAACACACAAAAAAAGGTTATCCAGACGCCTCTGTGCATCCTGTGAGTGGCATATCTGGGAGAAATTCACTTCACCTGACCCCAGGTTAAGTGTCTGAGAGGAACTTCCTCTCCGGCGGAACGGCCCAGCGGCGCGGTGTAAGTTCACGCAAAGTTTACGGCGGTCCACACAATGCCACTTTGTGCCCTGTCACACTCCGTTACGGAGGCGGGCAGATGGGCAACCCCTGGCTGCGCGCGGCACCAAGATGCCACGGTGAAGTGACAGCAGCCAGACACTGAAATGAAACAAATCAATAGTGGCGTCTCTTATGGAGAAGACCGAACCACAGCACAACACGATAATGACCACAAATCCACTCAAGCGTTGAGGCTACCCCCAGAGAGGCGCTTGTTTAAATGAATGTAGGTTAGTATGATTGACTAATCGCCTACTAAATTAGAAAAGACAATATCATACAGCCCTGTGCCGCTTCTGAGCGCTCCGCCTGCGCCGACTGATGGGAGCACCTATGGCCCACAGTGATTGTTAAACATAATGGTACACCTTCTTCCATAACCTGGCAATTATACCGCCTGCAAAAACTTCAGGCATTATCTCCTTACAAAATAGTAAAAGACCCATTTTTAGGATTAGATATGGCTAACTTTTATGTTGTGGATTTGAATATGAAAAGGAGACTGGTGGGGAGTGCAGGGAGCCCAGGGGACCCAAACACAGACTTCCTCTAAAATGTTAATCGTTTGGCTAATTGAAGGTATGTTCTTTGTCGGCTCTGCGTTTTGGAGGGTCCCTTCTATGGACCGAGCGAGCACAAGGTAGCAGGGCTTTTAGATGTTATTGTATTTGACTGCTGCTGCACCGGGGTGCCAGTGGATTTAGGTGCTTTTAAGATAAGTTACGGGGAAAAGCACTCACACCCACAGATGTGCATGGAGGCACACACAAAACCTGTATGTATACCCACCCACACGCACACACACACACACACACGCTAACACACACACACGCTAACACATGTACATGCCACCACCATTTGCATTTCAAAAGAGCATAATTGCCCAGGGCGGTGGCAGGGGGAGTGTGGCCTCAGGATTCCCCGAGAGCGCCTGTGAAGTTAACGAATCATGAGTTGAGACTCAACCGAAGCGCCTCTTTCATACGAGCACATTCACACCAGCATCCTCCTGAGTAATAGGCAGGTAGAGTAGTCATACGCTGTTAAACAGACAACCCATTTACCGCTTCCTTTTTTTTTTTGCAAATCAGGCAAACCTCTTAAAATGTTTTTAATAACAGAAGAAAAAAAAAAAAAGCTTTTCCCTACCCACATGCACAAAGATGATTTTAATTGTGTAAAATGTTGAGCTGAGTTATCAGCAGGTTTAAATATGAGCTGACCAGCGCAACGACTACATGCAGATAATAAACAGAACTCAGGTTTACATGCACTAATAACCAGGCTCGTTTCTTCTCCGCTCACGACTATAGTTCTGAAAATAAAGCTCATATTTTAAGGGCGGGTTTGGCTCATGTGATATAAGGACAAGCTGGTGTTCTGTCAGTTGTAGGAACGTGCTTTTTTTAGACTCATTCATACCCGTTTTTGTGAATTGCTTCCCTCTAATCCCTCAGCACTGCTGTCACAGCAGGACGTTTTCTACGCTGTGTCAATACGATTTACCATAAACTCCTTTCCAGCCCTTTAGCTAATGTTTAATTCTCTTCTTTAACATTTTAATGTTGGTTTCTAACGCTTTGTGTGCTTTAGTGTTTTATAAAGCACCTCGTAGCTCCAGCTTCAAAAGGTGCTGCAGGAATAAAGTTTATAATTATTATGATATTAGTCGTAGACGGTAACTAGAACGTACACTACAGGCGATTCTGTCCACATTATGAGCTACTACTGGCTGAGAAATGGAAACTTGCAGTGTGTTGGCTAAAAAAATGAAATGCAAAAGATTTAAGTTTAAAACACAATTATAAAAAACAGTGAGAGCTTCATTCGTCACTAATTTGTAAAAACTCTTTTACAGACGTGTACTTCTGCTGCATGTTCTGACACTTTGCTGATGAGCCACGATCATGTTTTTCTAAATTTTAATCTTCTGACCCCAAAAAATGCACATTAATTGTCATTTAAATCACAGTTCTAGTCAGCAGAGACTGTTTCGTGTCTTGTTTTGTACGGTTACGATGGTTAAGAGCGTTGTTTTCATTTACAACGAGGTCAGCATCGGACGTCTACAGGAACAGCGGTGGGCTACGAAGGGATTCGGGGCCGAATCAGTTCACTACAACTTCTGCGTTATTTCCACGACACAGTCAGTGAGAAAGAAGTGGTGAAACAGTGAAGACGGCTTTCTCAGGCTCTCTGATGAACAGATTTCGATGCCGTCTGTGCAGCGTCATGTTGGAGCCTTTTAAGGAGGAGAAGGTTTGTATTGGACAAATCTAATGAGCCCAAAAAACGCACGAGGAAGCCCACGGAAACACAGATGATTCTTAGAGTACGTGCCAGGTGAGAACCGGGGCACCGACTTTGGCAGCGGTTCACAAACACAGTGTGGATGTGATGGTACTCTGTAGCAACACAAGCGACTGAAGCGCTTCGTCTGCGCCGTTCCCTCCACGGCGGAGCAGTCAATGATTCATTCATTTAATCACTGAAATACAGTTCAGCGTCTGCGTTTAGCTCGAGAGGAGAAGCTCAGACGCTGGATGATGTATTTCTTTTAGGGATCATGTAGGAAGATGTAGGGCTGAGTGCAGGTGATGCTAACGTTGCCTCCACATCCACAACGCTCACATACTAAGAATTTGTGCCGCTTTCCAATTATTATTTTGATTTGTTGATGAAAAACGTATTCCATGTCATCACACTTCTTGTTTTGAACGTCTGCTTTTATGTTCAGGAAACACATCAGTGCATAAAAACACGCTTTAGGTTCTTGAGCGCATGTAAACACGCCACAGATTTCCTCGCGGCAGTCCAGCGAGGACGGTCAGGCTACGGCTGAGGCGATGCTGAGTCTGATACTACACGGACTACAGGCAAGTGAAAGGTAAGCTGCCTTGTTGCCGGAAAGAGTGATGGCCTGGCAGAAGTGTTATTTGTCTTGCATTGCTGGGTGAGCCCTCACGTCCACTCAGGAAGAGATGAAAAAGGGACGGCCGGTCTGTCTGGGAGAAGTGCTAGCAGTGTGGTGGAGGACAATCTGTCATCAGCAGTCATCACTTAACCGAGCCCAGAGCTGCACCACTCACTCAATGAGAATCTCACCAGACTTAAATGGGAGCGCTGGGCAGAGCCACAGAGAGAGATATGATTAAAAATATGCATGAAATAAAATGCAAATGCTGCCCCTTTAAGATTGGCCGCAGAAATCTGAATATACGCATTTCGACAACAAAAAAGGAACCAACAGTGGACGGCATCAGAACAATAACAAGAGGGAATGTTTAATTGGATGAACTACGTCTACGTTTTATCGTAAATAGTGAAGTTTGTCATCCGTTGTTGACGCCTGTGCGTTTCGCAGAATTACACACAAACACAATTTGGCGTCTAATCGGAGCCGGCGTCGCACGTGGAGGTGAAGGACATGCGGAGGGGCCGCCCTGTCTCGTGACACAATAAATGACTGTGATCCAGGTTCCAGCAAAAACAAGGACTGCTTTTCAATTCCACCTCTTTTACCCGGATGAATGATGAACCCCGGGTAAGAGGTGCAGTGTTGTGGTATTAATATACATCAGGGGCCAGAGCGCCACACTAAATCAGGAGCCCCGGTGCATTTGTTATTCTAATGACAAGCAATAGCCATGTTGGGGCTGCTTGGAGTTGGGAGATCTGAAGTTGCGAGACGACTAAAGAAAAAAAAAACACAAGGAAGAGTCTGAGCACAGAGCGCAGGATGACATAAGTCTATTTTAAGTTTCACCATATGGCGTTTGATGCGTTTAAGAGGAGCTTGTATTTTAAGTAGTGAACTAAAAATGGAAACGATGACAGATACGGGTCCATACACCAAACCGTAACACAATGTTACACTAAAAGTAATCCCCCGGAGCGGCGAAAACAAAAATACAACCACATTCCAAATAAGTCGAGCCGCTTTCAAAAAAAAAAGTCACATTAAAAGCTCTTTATTTCATTTCATCTTCGAGGTGTTTTAACCAACAGCTGCTCGTCTGACCTGATGGGTCGTAAATCAGCTCTCAGAAGAAGATCGAGCGAGAAGGAGAAGAGAAGATGGACGATTCTGGTGAACCCTCTGGATTGAATAATCAATACTGACAAAAATAAATGGCTTAACTATTTATCAAAGTCTGCGGTCGGCGCTTGAGCAGGAATCCTGTAATGTATATTTCATATACTTTTATGCTCATTGATTACCTGCCCTGTAGTTTGTAAATTACGTGTACATTGATCGGCTCATCATACGGCTTTTAATGTCGCCCATTTGTGCCACTGATAAAGAGATCAGGATCGAATCGGAGCCATTTCTGTCGGCTGAAACAGACGTTTATAGAGTATAAGAAAGCACCGTTTTTATCTGGAGTGTAATTACTGTCAAGAGCACATGAAAACACCATTTTCCTCTTGTTAACAGCGTTTAAGCAGCCTGACAGATTCCTGCAGTGTGCTATAGCAGCTCAATACTGTTGTTAAAGAGCTTCATCGTGCCAGAGTTTGAGTTCACGCAAAATCACAACCAAAAAGACAAAAAGAGGTGCAGCTTCACATCACAGGGTGATTCCCACATCTGGAGTCACGACTATTGATTAAAGGCGACAAATCCAACAACACGGAGAGAAACACCAACAGCAGTCAGAACGGCCATTTATTCTCATTATCTCATGTGTATGTTCCACGGGGGAGATCTGGAGTCGGAAGACGTCCCCGGGAATCCGAACAGATTACAGAAACAGAGAGCGTAGGATGGGAGGGAGGCTAGCTGTGGATCGATGGCGCCAGATCAATGATCAATAGGCCGCTCACACCAATACACTTCCTGCTGACGCTCAGAGCTCTGGTTACACAGATGAAAATGGGTGGGCAGGGCCAGAGTGTGATGATGATTTATGTCAGAGGGGCAGATGTGTCATTTTGGAGGGAGACTGTCTGATAGAGATGCCTGAATGTCACCGCCTGGACTTCCAGAGTGTTTCATTGTGGACTGCTTTACAGAAACTGTACGAATCACAATTTCCAGAAGGTGTACGATACTCACAAGGACATGAAGGAGTACTTTTTTAAGCAATGTCTTTACAGCTATTTATAATTAAAGAAGGGAAAAAAAATACTAAACTAGAAATCAAATAACGTTTCCATCCAGTCCACCAAAATGAACCACTTTGGTGCAGAACTTGGCACAAGAAATGGTGAATATCTGACAAAAAGAAAGAAAGAAAGAAAGCACTCGGAGGTTTTATTTTCCGGCCAAAAGCTCATCTGTGCAGACACGACACTGAGCAAGATGCAGTAACTGAAGGGAGAGTAAAGTCAAAAGGCTCAAAATCGATATCATACTGACCAGGCAACCGAGAGCAGAGCGATAGATCATTTCCCTGCAGGACACACGGATGATATTTTATCACCATGGATTACAAATACACCGTAGCGTCTTCATCGCAGTTTCTGGTGTAGCGTTATGTGTTCTTGGAAGATGTGAAAAGTGTTTTTATTGTAGATGATCTAAGAATACATTTAGTAAAATAAAGCGGGAACGGTAATAAATGTTTGTTGTCTTGGGTGAAATCATCAAATCTTATTCACTCATATTTTTAGCTTGATGCCACTTAATATTTAAATTTGAGTCTTAAGTTATACAGAACTATACGAAGACTCACTGAGTGCCCACGTCAGTGCTACCTGTCTTATTTAAAACAAGTTATTTAAGTTACTTAGGGTCAGTTTGTTGTTGTTGTCATTCGTCGTTTCACTTTATATCATTTTATGAAAACACCTGAATTTATTATTTGGGTTTCTGAAGCTTGAGAAGCTGCTGAGTTTTCTACTTTTCTACCAGGGTACACTATTGTGCAGCAGCGGTTTTAAGAGCACAAACTGGTCGCACACTTGCTATGAAGTGGAGCTCACGTCACCTAATGTCTCTTCGGACGAACGTTTTGTTCCTGAGAATTACAGAAGCTGCAAATTTCACAAAACTCCTTCCTATAGTTTAATCAAATCAGTGCAACAAACACACACACTCCTATGCACACACACACAAACACACACAGATGCACCACACGTGCATGCACACAAACGAGGGCCTTGTTTCGACCTGTCAGTCACCCATGCCTCTCACAGCCAAGGTCTAGTGACAACTGTTAAATCAGAGCATGCTTTAATCCCTGCCGTGGCTAATGCTGTTAACTGCAGAGCAGCATCTCGGCTAATGCGTCCTGGGTAACTCTAATTACCCCTGGATGAGTCTCGCTCCTCCTTCTGCCCACATGGTGCCCGACTCCCCATCGCGGCGGGGAGAAAGAGGCCCGGCGAGACCGCGAGGCATCACCGAGCGCTTCCTTGTCACCGCAAAACCTTCCTCCTGAGCGCCAGTCGAAGTCACTCACCTCTGAGCTCCTGTAATGGGGGCAGAGCTCGATGAAGACGTGACCCCACCTCCTCCTATTGCTCCTCCAGACCCCACCTCAAGTTACCCCTCGCAACTGTGTCCACCCGGCTCTCAGCCGTGGTAAATTGGGTTAACGCACACTAAGTGTCCCATCGTTAGCGTTGTTAATTGACTACTGCGTGTGATAATTAACAGGGAGCGGACTGCCTACCTCGCTAATCTTATTTAGGTCATTTGCATTTAAAATGGTTTTGGTCTCTCTGGCAAGTTGGGGGAGAAAAAATAAAAAAAAAATCTCGCTCTTGGAAATCGTGTTTGATGGGTGAGTCGGACCGCGCAGCCACTTAACATAAAAGCCTGTGAAATTGGGGTTGATGCATTTTCTGTGAAATGTCCGAAACTGTGCTTTTTGAAGTGCACACAGAGGAGAGACTTGTGGATTTAATATAAAAAGAGCAAAAAAAAAACGAGCACGAACTATTGGACAACTTCCCCGAAACGACACAAACACTGTCGCCCGTGTTTACCAAAGGCATCCTGTCCCATAAAAGTTCCTCACATCCCATTTCTCTTACCAGCTGAACTCTTAATGTATTAAGGTTGATTTCGTTGCCACGCTGTGATACCTCCAGATGAATGTTTCCTTTGTTGAAGCACCTTCTGTCCTATTTTGGCAATGACATGAGCGCTCGGTAGCTACAGGGGAGACACACGACTGAGCACTCCTCCTGATTCACACAAGCATTAACACAGCACATTAGCTCAGCGGAGTTGTGGGAATGAAAGATGGGCTAACACCGCTGCCCCAGGCAAAGTGAAGACGTACACTAAAGCCAGCTGCCATCTATTATGGATAGCCAGCGCCGACCCCCGCTGTTGGTGTTACAGGGGTGACAGTGCTGTCCTTGCCGAGGCGGTGACCTTCGTTGGTGGGGAGAGGGCGCCGGGCAGATTAAAAGTGGACTGGCTCACCGTGCAGTCCAAGCGTACCCCTGATGTTCTGCCCAGATGGCGGCCGCACACACTCGTGAACACGCACAGGCAGACGCACACGCATTCTGCTGCATCCTGGGAGGGCAGATGTGGGGTAACGAACGCCGCCGCTCCTCGGGGCGCTCAGCCTTTAGAGCCTATGCGTGCTTTTTTTCCCCCTTCACACACACACACACACACACACACACACACAGGCGAACACACACCTCATGTAGTCCTCAGAGGTCTAACCAACCCTCACCTCCTCCACTCTCCTTCTGAGTGTTTCTCCATCACTTAATTCTGGCTGTATGTATGTGAATCATCCATCACTCACTCAATCAGTCCATTGAATTTCATTTAGTGCGGAGTTACACAGGGCATGTGATTGATTCACTGGTACCTTTTCACTGAAGCTTGAATGACACACAATGCTGGTTTGTAGACGCTCGCGCATGCACACACACACACACACACACTCACACACACTCACACACACACATACACTCACACACTCGCATATCACTTGCTTATACGCTGCTGCACTGGGTCTCCGTTGCCAGGGGGGAGAGTTGGTGCCCATGCTGCCAAAGAAGATCCCTTTGAGATTTACTCAAGGTCGCCATGTCCAGCTGGCTGTGCCAACATCTGTTCAGAATGGCCTCAAGACTGGCATGAGAGAGGCCTGTCTACGCTGCTTGACCTTGGACCGATGGCCACGTTTGGAACCAGAAGGGCACTTGGAGAGCGGAGCAAGGCCAATATGTTGACTGAGATTAGCTTATTGCAGTTATATTGGGGTGTGTGTGTATATACTGGCTAAAAAGTGACTAAATTGTCCTGCTCAATATTTATCCTGGACATGATTCTTAAACAAAAACTAAGGAATGCATGTTAAGACTGTCTGACCAATGCTGGATTATTGGGTCTAATACCAATTTTAGGGACTAAGAATGGTTCTACATTGGCTGAAATTGTTCTATATGTATATATACACACACATATAAATGTAAGATAAGTTTTATTGAAAAGGGAAAATGATGGGGTCGTTCTTTCTTAATGTTCCAGTAACGTATTTCATAAACTAGTTATTAACTTAACATGAAGACACCACTTGACTCCGCACCACAGTCTGCTCAGCTACATGTGCTGCAGACAGTACATTTGAAATGATTGTAAATAGAGTCTGACCTGTTCAGCTGGACAAACTACGTAATGACATCTAATAAACTAAACTATCGTGTTCGCGTCGGTGTATGTCGGACAGCAAACAGCGTCGTATATCTGTGACAACATCAGCCAGTAATATCAGCAAATGGTGAATCAGTCAGGCACTACTTGTGTGATATTGTGAAAACAATATATCGTTCTGACATTTTTTTAAATTCACAAATATTAAATTTAAGCTACACCAAAATCAAACTACAACATACACCAAAATAAGCGAACTCCAAAAACCAACATAAACATTTAAGCATCACTGAGGAGTCAACAAAAACAAGATCTAATATGATGGCCTTTCAATGGGTTTCAGTGTAATAAAAATGTGGAAGAAGTTGCTCCTTATAATGAACCTACAGAGAATTATCCCTCAACTCGGCTTCTCAGCTCAGCTTTACTCATCTTATAGACTCTGAGCTCATTGTCTACCCGTCAGGCTCACAAATTTACTGTTTTTTTCTCTCGTCACCTTCATGGTGTCATGTTTGGCCACAGCAGTCAGCTGTTTTCAGCTGTGCACTATCTGCTCAGCCACAAACAGCAGACAAACACAGTTAGGAGGTAGCTGGTGAACGCTGAGCAGCTAAAGAGGCTGCTGGTTCCCTCAGGGGTTGGTAGAGACCAAAACCAGAGCTAAAAGAGAGTTCACTTACATTTCCAGATGAAGGACAATATTGCTTTGCAAATGCTGTGTGGATAATAGAACCTAAAATGATACTCTGGTCGGCTGAAATGATCGGCTGAAATGATCGGCTGACATTAGTCCATCACAGCATCAGCGTAAATATGTTGTAATGTGTCGATATGAAAACTTTCTTTTCAACATGTGGTGGACTACTGTGCGCTAAAGCCTACCTCAGAAACAATCTGAGACCAAGACTAGAAGCAAACTATTTGGAAAGAAAAGGAACTGAACACATCCGTAATATCCAGTGGGAATATTAAAGACACAAACTAAGTACAAAGCTGGAAAATACAAGCGTGTGTCGTCTGCATAACAAGAGAGAATTATTACTGATCAATAGTGTTCTGTAAGACGGACAAATCTGTCTATATGACTAACTAAACCCAAATTTACATGGTTTAATAATGAGAAATCATAGCTTTGGATTATTAAAGCAGGCTTTTTTATTGTGAGAACATAATTTAGATTTTGTTTTTTAACTGTGCTACAGTTCTTACAGAAAAATATGTTTAAATTCTGCTGCCAAAAAGCGTTTTTTTTTATTTTTTATTTTTTTAAACGGTACAGATTTTGTCGTGAATCTCTTGAATGAACCAAATACTTCCAGCGCGATCATCTCTGCGATGACGCCAGGTTCCTGAAAGGCGGCCGACATTTACGCGTGGCTGCGTCATTAAGCGTAGTGTTAGCGGACAGAAAAATGATTGACCACCACCAACACTTTTCTTGTTTTAATTCTTCATGGAGGTTGTTCTCTGCCAGTAAGCCCATCGATTTTTCTATCAAATACGAAAACAGGCATTGTGGGGAGGCCGCAGAGGTCAGTGTGAATTAGAGCAGAGGTGTGTGTGTGTGTGTGTGTTTGTGTGGGTGTGTGTGTGTGTGTGTGTGTGTGTGTGTGAGGGCGTCCCCTCCTCCTCCCCTACATCCCCATTGTCACTCCCCAAAGGCCTCTCTGTTAAATTGGCTGACAGATAATAAGATCATACAGGAGAGTACAGACACAGAGACCTTTGTCCCACAATCCAACAGTCTTGCTTCTAGTCAAGCTCCTGGTCTGCATCACAAACACCACAAACACCACAAACACCGCAAACACCGCACGGCCGATCTGCCGATTTACTCTGGTAAAAACTTTTCTTTTTGTGTCAAAGCAGTTAAGACATATTTAATTGTAACGCCCGTGAACTCAGCCCATGTTTCGTGTCCGCCATCACTTCATTTTTCACAACACCGGTTGACCTTGTGTATATTCTCGGGATCATAACTTTGATTCTAATCTTTCTACTGTAAAAGCAACTTATGATTGATGAGCAATGCATGTCTAACAGTATAACATATTCCATGACGAAGTTCTAATTTAATCTTTTGATGTCCGGTCACAAATAAAGCATCGTCATGGGATGTCTGGTTATTCATGTGATGCTGTATGTTGTGGTGAATAAGAAACAGCTACTCATTCATATACCTTTACTGACATCGATGACATTTACCATTTTCTTATGCTTTGACGCCTTTTAAGTCTGCATATGTTATAATACTAGGGTGAAAAACCCCACCTCACATGTAAACAACATTTTCAAAAACTCTAACAGCACAGCTCCTCTCGCACATCTGTTTATGGTCTTAATATTTATACTGCAGCTCCCACTTTTTCTCGTTATCTCTAAATCTCTTTGCTAAAATCCCAAATGGGAGGGTTCCATTCAACCACTATCTGCTTTACATTTATCTATAGTATTCATATTGAGACGTGCAGCTCTCCTTTTCCCCACAACACCCCTCGATACAGCCCCATAGCGTGTCCTCGGGCCTTCTGCCCCAAGGGCTCATGGGATACGAATACTCCCTGGGGCTGCTGCTTTCACAGCCTGTGAGAGAAGCACTCGGGAGAGAAGGAGAGCGAACAGGAGAGAGGCAGCAGCAGCAGCAGCATTTCTCTGTTTGCTTGATGTCACTATGATGGAAATATGCATAAGTGAGAAAAGGCATAGTGGGCCTTTGGGGCCCAAATAGTACAAATATTTTAATAACAAACACTTTCAGTGTTTGCCTCCTGTAACGGCACCTGGGTATTATTTCACAGTGAATGCAGTCAGCCGGTGCCAGATTGTGTATGCATAAAGATATAGATGTTTTCTTCTTTTACTGGAAGTGATTTTCATGCTGGGGAAAGTTTTCCTGGTGATATGTCCTTTGGAGAACTGTCATTAATCAAAAGTCAAAGTCACCTCAGATCTCACATTAGAAAAGACCAGTTTAGCTACGGCTGAAATTGCAGCTGACCCCTCTTGCCCTGAGCACTTATTCAAAATCAGCAACACGGCCATAGGGGGCTAAAACAACTAAATTGAGTGAGGTTGCAAGAAGCTAGTAAGAGTACTGGGGGAAAATACCCAATAAAGCACTGCCAACTGGCAATCTCAAGGGTTTCTTTGAGCTTTCTAATGTCCTGATGGGTGACTTATAGCTTTGTATAAGCTATAAATGTAAATGACAAGGGGGTTACACTGCTGAGAACAAGGGGGGGGAAAAATGAGCAAAAACGGTGGCGTTGGTGCCAAACCAGTAACCTCTGTCCAGTGGTCAAAACAGTCGACACAGGTGGGAACTTCAGCTCCTGGCATGGTTACCTAAAGATAGCTGCAACTATTACAGAGAAAATGACAAAACTGGAGCCACGTACAAAGACATGTTAACAAAGAATTATGTGAAAATTCTCAAATACAAGGAGTAACATCCACCAACAAGTTAGAAAAATATTGCTCCTGTATTTGTGCTGTATTCAGCCAAATTATATTTTTTAAGTCACCAAAGTGTCTCGCTGTGCTTTGGTACACACATGATATCCCGTCTGGGAGGCTGCTTAGATTGACTTGCAGTTCATGTTTTGCGTTTATTGTCTCAAATCAGATTTTTTGTCATTCTTGTTTCTCACTCGGTCACAGTCGCGGATAATTAAAGACCTCGACATTAGCGGACATCCGTCTCCATGTTCAGCGTATCTGAGGCGAAGGAAAGAAAAGACAACACAGAGGAAGGGTGTGGCTGAACAAGTTAGACGCCCGTCTTGGATTTTCATAATGAGCTGTCAGTCATTTCTCACTGCCCAACAACTTTCATCTGCCCTGATTCCTCCCAACCTCCCCCATTTATCACTCCTTTCTCTCTTCTGCCACGCACTCCTCCGACGCCCCGTGTCGTTTATCACGTCCGGTGGAATAGAGTTTCTCCAGCTGTCAATTTAGGAAATGGAGTGACGAGTGAGACCCCTGGGACCCCGCGCTAATCTCAGACTGCAACGTTACAAAAAATGATGTACATCTCCAGCAGCCAGTTACACTCACATCCACACGGAGCACACGTGGACATCAATTACTCGCCTCCCCCCCAAAACTCATCCTTTCAGTTAACGGACACGTATTGAAGCGATGCAGCGGGTCAGCGCAGGCGCTCACCTCTCGATGAGGTTGCAACTTGTGGAGAAGTGTTAAATTCATCCTACGAGGCTGCAAATTCGACTCTGCTCCACTTTACTCGACTGCTCTTTCACCTTGATGGCGTTCGATAAACTGCCACGCGCCCTCCGGGGCTTTAACGGTCAGCGCTGCCGTTGCTGTCAAAGCCGGCGGTGAAGAATGCCAGCGTCAAACTGTTATGCGTCTCATGGGGAACAGATATCATGGACTGTTACATGACAGGCGTGGCGGATGAGCAGTGAATGAGACCTCTGCTCATCACTCTGCTGACCGCACAAATACCCGCACGTTATGCAGGGAGATATAAGGTGGAGGCCAAAGTTTTGACAATTTGCACGTGATGGATTTATTTGATTGAACCCAACTTCACGCACAAGTTTGCAAATTCCTACCTCTAAAATAAATGCTACAGCTGTGCATGTGTTAATCACCAGCTGCCCCACAGAGCGAGGCTTTGTGAAGCAGACCTCTAATGGCCATAGTATCGCAGTTATCCCAATGGCCGGCCACTTGTAATCACCCTTGTGGTTTAAAAAGGTCGAGGGGTCAGGGGTTATGGGAGATAAGGACCCCAGGGACCGTCATAAAACACTTGCGACACTCCTGCCCTCGTTTGTCATGCCAGAGCTCGATACCACTCATTCATCTTGGTTAGGAAAGTCTTTTCCTTCAATAGACACCTTACATCATAATCCTGCATTGCGTCTGCACGCTCCAAGACCTGTTTTCAATTTTTTATTTTTAGTTTAGGGCACGACGGCTACAAAAAACGACAGATCATATTTAAATCTGCGTAAGATGAATGAGTAATAATTTCCCCTCTCCGTGTCTTAATGTAACATGCGTTTGGGGGGGTTTTCAAAGTCAAAACGCTCTTCCTGCGATTGGGTGGTAACAGCGACTGCTCGCCCTCGTCCACATCTGCATTGTATTTTCTTGAATTTGCCGGCGCAGAAAGGCACAATCAAACGGCCGACGAAACAAATGAGATTCCCTTTGCATTAGGCGAGCGTGTAATCACATTTCCCATGTTGTCTCTTTCCCTATATGCTGCGTCCCGTTGAAAGTGGAGCCAGAGAGTAGCCGCTGCACCGGGAGGGTCACGGTGCAGCCCGGCGCAGGCCCGAATCCGTCAGCTCGCTCCCGCTGAGACGTCTCATTTAGTGCGTCTGCAAACAGCATTACAGGTGGAAACGCTTTAGGAGATGTCTTGCAAACATTAATCCAATTTGCGTCCAAACCCATTTCAAATGTGTGTCCCGCTGCACTCATGAAATGAGAGAGATGCTGCGGCGATCAAATGGATGCAACACAAACATTTCCAAGGACTCCGGTGGACGCACAAAGGATATGTCATCGCTAAGAGGATCTGCATTCAGTGAAAAGAAAAGAAACCGATGGCTTTAAAATATGGAGAGGCTGATTTAATAAAGCATACATGGGGACTAAAAGTGGGATCAAATTCAAAATGAGCTCTGTAATTTAGATTTAAGAAGACAAAAATCACGTTTATTGAATTATAAAGTATCTCACATAATACAAACTACTGTTAGAGAAAGTGTGTAACCACATCGTGTTCATAAATCTGAAAATGAAACAGCAGCAGGTGGTGACACCAGTACGTGCATCACGCTTCTTTAAATACTTGATGAATTGCTCCACATAATTACATATAATCTGAATTTCAGATTTGACTTCTAAATCTGTGACATTAATTTTAAATGGCAGCAATCAACTAAAATTACTAAAATATATATTTTAAAAAAACTTAATGCCACGTTTCAAGGTGATGCAACATATCAGCAGGAATCGAAATAATAATTATTAGAAAAAGAATAAAAATCTAGAAATGACTACAAACATGAGACAAAATGTGCACATTCCTGGTCAGATAGTGGTTTGAATTAACACTTAAAAAAAACCCAGGACCTCAGTCAGTTTATACATCGGGGTGTAAATGCTTCAAACGAGTCCTGGAGACAAAAATAAAAACTTAGCAGAACCGTAAAAAGAGACACTCAAAGCAATGGACACGGTATCCGCGGCAGAAACTATGATAAATATGAAATACTGGCTGTAGTTAAATACTACCCTCTAGTGGGCGTTACAGCGGTGCTGGATGTCTCATCATGAGCCGAGCGAGGGGAGCAGAGGCTGCGTTTTATCACCAAACTGATGCTTGTTGTTATCTCAAATACAACAAACACACAAACGTGATCATCAGTCGGTGTG
The DNA here is from genome assembly GCF_000690725.1 of Stegastes partitus. NCBI lineage: Eukaryota > Metazoa > Chordata > Actinopteri > Pomacentridae > Stegastes > Stegastes partitus. The sequence goes on along the minus strand of NW_007578401.1, from coordinate 268,864 downwards.
TAATCTGAATATTTGAAGGCGAGTTTGCAGGAGAGCAGAAAAAATAAAGCAAACAGTGAAGGGTTGTGAATGAGAGACACGTGAAGCGTGTTAGGTGACGGGCAAATATTAAATACGAGGTGCACTGGAAATCTTTTTGTTTTAATTATTATGATATAAACTCCTGTGATGCTGATTTTCCATTTCTGATGAGCAAGGTGAACAAACTAAAGAGATGATGCAGGAGCAGAACTAAACATGAGAACAAATTAAATATGTTTTGACTTTAAAAAAAAATGCCAGATTCACTGTGTTGTACATATATTTACAAGGGTTGAGCGATTTATCCACAAATCAAAAACATACATAATTATTTAACAAAACAAGCATCAGCAGCCCGACACACACACGCGTCGCCTTCGTCTCCTCTTCCACTGTTTTCCTTCCTCACTGCGAGCTAAACTACTGTCCGCTGAATGACACACGCCACCCAATCCCCGTCTCTTCCTGCTCTTAGCATTCTCCTCCTTGGTCACGTTCAATTAGCTATCCCCTAAACACTCTTTCTCATTAGGCTACCCATAATCCACTCATCGTGCCTTGATTTGGCAAATAAATCACACTCGGAGTTTCTCTTTTTTTTTTTTTTTTCTCAGACTCTTCCTGTCTCGCTGTCTGTCTCTCCCTCAGCCTCGTTAACCCTGTCCAGAGTTTCTACGGTGACAATCTCCGCCAGGCCTCCTCATTGGACATGGCAGCCGGCAATTTGCATGCCAGACTATTTCTCTTCATCATTGGGCCTCTTTCTCGCGCTCTCTCCCTCTCCCTCTCTTTCTCTATGCTAGAAGAATAGAGAATAACTCAGCAACTGACGGCAGACGGCATGCACGTCCTTGTCCTACAAGGTTACGAATCCATTTCATCTGTGCAAGAGGGGAGTGAATTAAAATAAATGATGGCCGGACATTTATTGCATTCTGGGGGTGAAGGAGGGATTGGGGAGGAGAGGCACAAGTTGCGGAGTGAGACTTGTGCCTCGCAGCGAGCCAGACTGGCAGACAGTTTGATATCGACTGGCACGCAGCGTTGGCACAAAGAATGAAGACAATACGAAGACAATAAAATTATCCGCCACGGAGCTGAGCTTGAGTCTGTTTGTCTCCGAGCAGACCGGCCGTCGCTCTGAACTCCAGTCGCTGTACTCTGCACATCATATGTTAGCAATCAGGAATCCAGGCCAACGTGACCCGGGCGGCACATTTCACCTCCCGTCAAATCTGCAGAAGCTCAACTCGGAGTTCACAGCTGATTGTGGATGTGTTTGTCTCATAGGTGCCTGTATCTGTGGAACACGTCGATTTTAGGAATATAAACAACAAACACTAAGCACTGTCTGGCTTTAGTTCCATTTAAATTCATGTTTGTGTGAAGCACAATGGATCATTAACCCTGTTCAGGACTTTCATGTTGCCATATGTAGAAGGTCTTTGGGGGTCCAGTGGTCCCCAAGAAAGAATATGTGCAAAATATGTGTTG
>NW_007578401.1:247877-266846 GCF_000690725.1 Stegastes partitus | reverse complement strand
AACAGGAAGAGAAGTTCTGTTCTCACAACTAGAAACATCTCTCGACTCTTTATATAAAGTTTTGCTGCAACAACATGCGCTGAAGGAGGATCGATGGCTGATTCTGTCTCCTCCACTGCTTCGTTTAGAAAACAAAACTAGGTGTTGGATTAGAGTGTGTGTCGTTGGGTTTGTTGTGTCTGTGACAGTAATGCAGCTGCAGATACATACTTTGTTCATCCCTTTGGGGAAATTAAAGAGAAATTCTTGGAGGAATTGCAAGTGTGATTGCAGAACACTGCTGCCTGAGCGAGTCCAGGCCGACGTTGTTCTCCAGCAGGAAGCTGGTGATTCGAGGCCTGTCGCTCTACTGATGAAGCCAGAGTCGACGGTCGGATGAAAATGACACGTTTGCGCCCACATCAGCTCTCTATTGTCTGAAATGTGTTATTATTTGACATCTCCATCTACATATTTACGAGTTTAGCTGTCAAGTAAAGCACTGAATTGCCAGTGTTTGTATTTTCAGGGATGTTTTTTTGTCCACATTTCCACAGTGTCTAATATCTGAAAGGCCGTTGTGCGCCGTGATGCTGTCAGACAGAGATAGTGTTTATAGATGTTACTGGAGAACCACGTGCAGCTTCTCCAAACTGCTGTGCATGTTCCAGAAATACACCCCGGTACCCAAAGGATCCCTCGCTAAGTGACTTTTTTTCCTGTTGACCACAAAGCTATCGATATGTCTGCCTCTTGACACCGTCCTATCTCTCTCTGGACACGGAGGCTGGACTCTGAATGCTGACTACTGCTCGCTGCACAACTCTCCTGGACCTCTTCCAGGACACTCCATTGTAATACAGTTATTTTTAGACAAGCCGACGCAAATAAATATTTATAGTTGTTTGCAGGTCAGGGGTCTCGCTGAACCGCAGGGCGGATGGCAGTGAATAAACTGCAGCGTGTAACTATGTAAGCATGAATATGGGTTCAATAAAGCAGGGCAGGAATGAACTAATGGGGTCTGGACTGAGATATTTAAGGCCTGGCAATTGCTCATACTTTAAAACTGAAAAAAACACACACACATAAGAATTAGAATCTATGGGGCAAAATTAAGCTTGAGCCCATATCTATCAATTCTAATACCAGTTAGCTTCAAGATAACTTAAGTGGAGAGCTTCCCGGTGCCTTATGGGATTATTCATTGCAATGCGGTGTTGGATTTTTGCTCACACTTTCCCTAAATGCTGCTTTCTCATTTCCACTGACATCTGGATGCCTGATAATAGCCCTGGCGCTGATCACTTTTACATTAAACTTCCGTCTGAATGGAGATGTGTGTCAGTGGAAATTATTACACTTGTCACTTCACTCCACTTCCTATCAAATTTATACTTTAGGGAGGATATTTCTATGCAAAGAGAGTGGAATGACCTAGACAAAGCCTTGGCTTGGGTGATGAAGGAGCAGCGCGAGAGGGGAAAATTTAAGGTTCAAGGAAATGAAGAAATGCTGAAGAAGCCAAAATGGTGATTGAATGGTAAAAATTTTCTTGTGGTCTCCCCTCTGACCAGAATCTGGACCGAAAACGGGGGAATATTGTGTTTCTGTCATTGTTTGTCTCGCACAGCGTCGAGTCTAAATGTGGGTTATGTAAGAAAAACTCGGGCGGCACAGAAACACGCAGACAGAAAATAGAGAGCGTGAATCACGATTTGCTTTGTAACGACGTTTCTGTCTCTTGTTTCTGTAAATTTTGACATTGACTGTCAAATAATCATTTTTACTAGTTGTGAGAAGCTTACAAGTGGTAAAGCACAGCCTCCCAGATGAGTGTGCTTTTAAATAAAGGGCCAAGCACACAGCGTTTTCTAAACCAAACATAACATGTGGTTAAAATCAAATCATGTTTGAACTCAATGCTGATCTGACGCCATTATAAAGTGTTTTTTAGTTTTTTAAATGTGTCTCATTGCGCTGTATCATTAGTCGTGTTTTTTGTGTCTGGGTCTGGGCCTGACGTTATTAACCCTCTGGTGGTTTAACCATTTAAAAAACTCTTTCTGTGTTTAATCAGAGTCAAGAACAATAAAATCAGGAAGAATCGTGTTTTCAGCTTTCTGCCACTCAGCTCATCATCATCTGTGGAACGTAGCTCAGTTGGGAAAATGAACCGAATCGCAGCTTAAAATCATCCATCATCTCTACACCTTAATCCTCACTGGGAGGGGCTGGAGTCTAAGGCAGGTTCACCTGGACAGGTAACCAGTCTATCACAGGGCTACACTTAGAGACAGACAACCAAGCACACTCACATTCACACCTACGGACAATTTACAATCACCAATTAACCTCAACATGTTTGTGGGAGGAAGCTGGAGAACCCAGAGAGAACCCACGCTGCACGGGGAGAACATGGAGACTCCACGCAGAAAGATCCCGGGTGTCCTCACCGGGACGCCAACCGGCGACCTTCTAGCTGCGAGGCGACGGTGCTGACCACCGAGCCTAATCGGAGTCAAGAACAATAAAACCAGAAGAATCATCATGTTTTCAGATTTCTGTCACTCATCTCATCATCATCTGTGGAATGTAGCTCAGTTGGGAAAATTAACTGAATCGCAGCTTAAAATCAGGATATTTTATCAAAATCGCTATTTTTTTATGTCGTTTTTCAATTTGTGAAAAAACAAAATGTTTGCTCAAATAAGATCCCGTAAAAATCTAATAACTCTGTGGTCCTCACAACAACTAAACTCACCAACAGCCACACAAAAAAATCAAATTCATGGTGTTGAACTGCAGGCTGTGTTTAAACGGAGCAGAGCGGAGACGAGTACGGAAAGAAATAAAAGAAGTTAAATATCTATGGCATGTGGAGCACATTTTAACCCCCAGTATTAACAACACATGTGGGCACTTGGAAAAATGTTGTACATGTTGGTTCCAGGTCTTTTCAATTTTGGAAAAAATTGTGATCACAGAAATTCAGCTTTGTTTGGTTTTTTTTCCTTCTTTTTTCTTTGTCATGATTCATGCCATTACAACTTAGACAATTTTGACTTCTCTCTACTTCAAATCATGGCTGTTCTTCCACAGAGGTGCAGGAATTTATATTGCAGTGATAAATGAGCCAACAGAAGGTAAAAATGTGACAGGAGCAAAAAAACCCCAAAAAACTTTTTGGGCTTCAGAAGGTAAATTATATATTCATCTAAGTAGCAGCATCACACGTCTACAGAGAAAATCACATAGTGGTCGTATCAACGTCATGCTTCCTGTAAGAAACTGACTACTTTACCCTCAAAAGTGAAAAAAATGGATTTATTGGATTTGGTGAATCTATGTTACTTTATTTATTCATATTAAAGGCTGCAGATGAAGCTGGAACAAGCACTTAAAACGCTGAAATGTTAAACTATAGGACGCATAGCAAGTTTAGGAATAGGATTAGGAACAATGAGAGGAAACACAACTTTACATTCAGGTGCAGGACTTCATATTACTGGTGCAGAACCTGGTTGATGTTTAGAGGGTTAACAGTAACGTCAATGTGCACTATCCCATGTAAATAAATAAAGTGTAAATTACTCTGCTCGTCTAAGTACACGTGTACAAACCAAACCCCCACATCGGTGTGTGACTGTGTATGAATGACAGGTGCATTGTTAAGCTTTACATCTACATGAACACACAGATACAAACGGATCTTCTGCACAAACGTCCCACAGCTGCGTCTGTTCCGCTTCGGTCTCAGTTATTCATCATACGAGAGACTCCCGTCAGAGTGTGCAAGCAGTCGGACGACACCGAGAATACAAAGGAGTGGATTCTAATTTCTCAAAGTATTGCTGTACACCTCTGTCTCTGGGACGTAATGGATCAGATTCCCCCAGAACATTCTGTCCTCTGCCTTTCTCAGTTTTCTGACCATCTCAATAAAGAAAATAAAAAACAATACGCTCGACTGCCCGATCAGCTGTTCGTGTCAATATTTGCCACTGCAGTAAAATGGCTCACAACAATTAGCGATCTGCAGTCTCAACAGCGCCGACGCATTCTGACCTTCCCGCCGAGCGGACCCGCCAAGTGTCTGTCAGTCAAGGCTGCACAAATAACCGAGCTACTCAAACACTTGTCATCATCCCTCATCAGCATCTTGATTGTTGAGGAGGACGGATCAGAGGAAATGTCCACATACATCCAGCGGCCTCTGATGTGACAGCGAGGGTTTATGAGATGGCGACGCGCGAGCCCTGCCTGCTTCACCTTGACCCCGCCGCCCCGTTTCCACCACCACCACTCTTCTCGCTTCGGGCTGACCTCGTCATCCCAGGGCCTCTGGCCTCGCCTCTGACGAGTTATTACCATAATTACCCAGGAGGCATTGCAGGGAGTGGCCACATGGCAGAGGCCACCCATGTTTAACAGAATATTTGGGTGTTTTATCGGCTTTAACTCAGCCCCTGGGCAGGCGAGAGGGGGCCCGGATGATAAGAAAACCACTCATGTGGGAAATGAAGAGGACCATTTCACAGACAGAACCAAGAAGGGGATGAAATATACGGTTAATGCAGCAGTGGCCAGCGCACATATGTCATATATTTTCTAAGACAAGGTGTAAATATGCTCATATATTCAGTGTCAAACAGAGGAAGTTCAGCGGAAATGACTGCTATCAAAAAATGGCACTTTGAACCGTATATAATGAAATAGATTGCTTTGTGTCAGCATCAAATATATATTATATTTATCATTTATTCTCCACAGCAAGGGTATTTGTGATCCGGCAGGTTGAAGTTCACTTTTGGGGAATATTTACAGTTTACTGTTTTCTTCTGGGCATCAAACCATCAAACTCGTGGAGACCGTTGTCATGTCTGTGTAATTTTGCTTGTTTCTTTTCATAAAAGGATCGTCTTCAAAACAGCAGCTCGACGTGCCTTCAAACCGAACACAGGGTCATAAAGAGGTGTCTGGGAAAAACAACACAATTCAACCCAAAGTGAACTACGACTTCAAGAGAAACCATTCTTTTATTTTCCTTTGTCGTTTATTTCCATGCATTTCGGAGGCCGGGCGGATTTTCCTCAGCTGTATAAAAACACTAAAAGTTTCAGCTATAGGCAACATTTTTACGAGAGCTCTTTGTCTATACAACCATTTCTAATGAGCCAGGAGGTCATGCATATTCATACCGTTAGAGTGAAAAGTACAGCCCATCCTGCCATACACAGGGCACAGAGGTCATTGGCCTCAGGCCAACAGCACACAGCGGCAGAGATTATGTACAGTAAGCGCACTTCTACTCGTATCTGTATTTACACTTAAAAGCTCAGTCAAAGCCACACAGCGAAATATAGAAACACACACATTCACACAAGCCCTCACCTGCTCACAAAGGTCAACGCATTAGCATTCCGCTACATACAATATTTTAACTTTTCCAGTCCGATATAGCTACCCATCAAACATGTCCAAGATGGCACTTAGCCGTGTGCGCCCGTGTCTTATTATGCAGACCCATCTGTGTGGGTTCAGAGGTCACGCCCAGGCCTGGCAGGGGCTACAGGTGAGCAGATGAGAACAGTAGGGGCTCGGTTTAATTTAGCTAAGCACTACAGGATGCAGTGCGCCCCTGTACCTGGGAAGGACAAGTTGAACTTTTCACACTGTGCCTCAGACTCATCGTTTCAATGGGCGGAAAGTCGAGGAAAAATGAGTAATAGAGCCGAAAAAAGCTTTTTTAGACATGGAATCTGAGTTTTTTTCTCTCTTCTCGGGGGCTGAGTTGTTTTATATTTTGTGTGAGAGTTGTTCAAACAAAGACAGACGAGCACATAAACAGGCACGTCGACACACGGGCCTCCGTCACCACCTCTCTGCTTCTAACCTCCCTTTTCTTTCTCTTTTTCCCTCGTCTGACACACATCCCAGCTCACAATACACGCAGACATATTGAAAGAAGATGACTGTCAGCAGCACGACTCTCTGTGTGTGTGTGTGTGTGTGTGTGTGTGTGTGTGATGGTGTGAGGGTGTGAGGGAGAAAATCCCTAATCTGGCATGGACCCGCTTCCTGTCTAGACTCTGCATGAGGAGGCCAGCACTAACCTGGCCAGTGCTGAGAGTGTGTGTGTGTGTGTGTGTGTGTGTGTGTGTGTGTGTGTGTGTGAAGCACAATGGTTACGTGCTTGTGTGCACGCCACTAATGTATGTGTGAGCACAGACCAGCGTTGCGTCCGTATCTAAGAGGGAGTATTTGCACACTATCATTGTTCTTGTCCAAACCAGAGAACAGACATTAACCTCTAACCTTCCCCCGATCCACCGTCCAGTGTCTGTTTTTAATTGGACGTTTTCCAATAAAGCTCCTTTTTGTTTTCTCTGTTATTTTGACACTTTCTCTGCCACGCGTGCCAATGCCACGACCATTCCAAAAGCCAATTTCCTCATTATCCAACTTGCAGCACTTACGGGAATACGGAGGTTGGGGGGGGGGCGTGGAGGGTTAAATTTGGAGGGGAAGTGGAAAAACGGCCTGATGTGGTTTTGTCTGAAATTCCACACGAATCGCGAGAATAAACTGGGACCGAAAGATTCTTTTTCCTTCCTTATTCTTTGGCCTCCTCTAGCACAGCTGATCGGCTTTAAGCGTGAACGCGGCGGTGAGGGCCGGAGCTAAAAGCGACGACGCGCGGCTTTAATCCCGGCGGCGTGAAAACACGGCTGAAACTGAAGAAAGTTAAGTCAGTGAAAAAGAATCCCTCATGGTTTGGTAACATGATTAAACGGAGCTGAATCATAACTGGAATGGCTGACGGCCTCTGCCATCAATCATTCACACGAGCCCTGCCATCAGTAATCACAACAAACATCACTGAGCGCAGCAACTTTCTGCCTCCTTACTCACGCTGAGTGCTAATCCAGAAATGCTAAGCGTGTTTAGCCTTAGCTTTCGCGGTGTTTGTCTGGAGCGTGAATCAACAATCAAGAGGGCCCCGTTGCTATTTCATATTCATGCAGAGGCCCAATGACACCTTGTCCTTTGTTTTTGCGAAAAGGCCTTGACTCAGCAGATCGCCACCCCGTTAGACCCAGATGTAAAGTGAGCAGTCTTCACCTCTTTGACATCACACCGGCACAATATGCCATCTTATGGAAGCAAGCCGTCACAGAGTCCTGCCAAAAACATCCACGGCTGCAGCACCATGTCAGCCAACAAAAGAAAAAAAAAAAAGGGAACAACAACTGACAAAGGTGAGCAAAAAAATGTAAAAAAATTAAAATATATTAAATGCCTTTTTACTGCTTTTCTTTGCAACTCCAGTAAAAAAAATACTTATATTAAATTTAAAAAAAAACAATCTACTGAGTGTGTGTGATGTGAAGGGATCTCATGTAGTGATCTGGGATTTTAGGACATTGTTATGCAGTTTATATTTAGTTCTCTTTTATTCTGTTTTCAGCTCTGAAAGTCACACCTCACTCCACCTGCACAGCACCAGACCAACTACAACTCAGCCAGCCAGCAGCTGGACAAACACTTATTTAACTCAGAATTTAATTTAATTAAAGAGAAAAAAAAAAAAAACCTGAAAGAGAAATAACAGTGAACGAGGGACTTACATTCATCAGGTAGTCGGATGTTGATGTTGCTCTGTGTCTCTGCAAGTGAGTATCTGTTTGCTAACACGTTGGCCCTGTCAAGGCTGCACGTCGCTCAGCTGCTCCGGAGCTTCTGCTGCCCTCTAGTGGACGACAACACCACTCCGTCAAACCTCCAACCACTGCAACAAACCAAAACAAAATCAGAAAAATAAATGTAATTGCATTAATCTTGCAGATGCCTTCGCTTCCACAAGTTTATGTAGCTGTTGTTTTACTGGTAGATGCTAAAAAGCAGAACAACAATGAAGTGAACAGTCATAAAGTCAATAAACCGGCTTTGTGATGTTCTTTATAGAACAAAGCTTGCTGACATTTAGCCTCAGAGCAGCAGCAGAACCCCCGAGTGGTGCCTTTTATTGTTGATTAAAATATCTTGTTTATACTCATTTATCGCCGTTTAAAGCTGTCAGTAATCAAAGCTACCCACAACCTCAGAGCACAGCCACAGCACATCGGATGACTGTTAGAAAGTCCCTTAAAGGATTTATTAGGATTAAAAAATTGAACATTAGACACAATAACAACAGAGTGACAGAGAAATCTTTGCTGACTCCACGTGATCTCACTTTCAGTCACCGTCTAGCCGCCGTTGTGTTCCTTTCCTATGTACATGTATTAAGAACACTGATGACTAACACAGATGGTGCACAAATCAAATGAGTCACTCCAGTTGTATGACATACACACATCATTGTCTCCGCTGGTGTGGCTTTTAGGGGTCTCCTGTTAGCATTCCTGCCCGACCGACTCCCCACCAATGACTCACAGGCTTGTAACCCCCGCAGACGAGGCAGACTTTACTGTGCTGGCTTGTCGGCGCGCTGTAGTAGGGAAATCTGGCAGGATGCTGCTTAGTATTTGGGGTTTGTCTCCCTCCGTCTAGCCAGTCTTAAGCAGTCTGTGACTGTGTGGTCAGATCAGTCTGTCTGCTCCACAGAGGAATGATAAAACCTTCAAATCTGCCCCGCGATTTGTAAACACAACAATCACTAGAGGACGTCGAACACGACACTCGCTGCTCTGACAAGTCAGCAGGATTGTCACCTAAATTACAGGGAACACAGGACACACTTCTCAGCGTATGGCTACCAGCATGTGTTTTTGTTTTCATCCTCCGGCCTGTAGCCGCATTCCTTTTCCGTGTGTTGTGCGCGAGACGGAGGGAGATTGCCGGAGAGTGACTCACTTAAACCTGACCCAGCAGTGAGGTAATCACTGGAGGACGCTTGGAGTAAAAGTGAACTTTTGATGGTGATGTCTGGGATCATGTCTAGGAATCCCCAGACGGTTGGAATACTACAGTGTGTCCGATCATGGAGAAGTTTACGGTGACGCTTGGCGCCTCCTTTAGGGACTCCTTTCCTTCCTCTCCCCCTCCACGTCTTTGTTCCACCACTCATCTCCACTTGGTAGTAATTTCTGTGCACCAGACAGAATCCTTGCGACGGTGTGTGTAAGGCCTTCCGACGGCCACCCCAAAACCCATTACACAATTTCTCCAGGCGAACCTGATAAGGCAAACTGAAATACATGCTCAACCCAGAAGTACAGCTGACCTACTTTTAAGACATTTGATTACACCAAAGAGGAAAAATGAAGAGATGACTGTTGCAGTGGTGCTGATAAGGCTGGTGTTGGTTCAGGTTGATACAAGTGACTCACTCGTTTGTGCATTAGCAGATGTAATATCTCAACTAAATGAACATTATCATCCTTTTAAAGGTGGAATTAGCGACCCTGGTTGAAGTGTGTCGACCATTACATGTAGAGTTTAACACAATGTGGTCCTAATAGTGTTTATTAATTTCACTTCTCTGCTCTTTTGTGCATGTACGCTGACACCGACAGCAGATATTGTTTGTTAAGCAGCATCACCTGCTGGCTTAATGGAGAACTGCCAATACAATGGGCTGCTGTTGACACGAGGAACAGAAACACAGAACGAGGAGTCGCTACGGTGCCATCGAAACCAGCAAAAGTTTACTTCATGCTACAGCCTTTCCACAGAAAGGCAATTTAAAGAAACCCACTTTGAGGAAAATATATAATCACCGAGATTACAGGAAAGAAAAACCACCTTTAGGATGACAAAACAAACGACAGCAACTTTGTGCTTTGTCACAAATGTCCCAGAATCTTCCCTCAACTCCCATTTTTTTTCCCCCCAGTGAACTTCAATCCAGGGCAATAAAGTATGCATTGAGGCTTGTGGGAACGTGGCTGAGGGAAACCAGCGACCTGAGTGCTCGTCTTAAAATAGTTTTACAATGGCTATGAAGACATCTCATTCCCGGCTCTTTCTTGGATCGTACAGCGCAAAAAAAAAAAAAAAAAAAGCCCAAACATCCCATTTTAGTCCATTTTGGGTTTGGACGACTCGCACACCGCTGAATGAATCAAATTATGAATGAAGACACAGTGCTCGGAGTGACGTTACTGGAAACCAATTTCCAAACAATAACCAGATAAGAAAAAATAAAAAATGTTCCAGTGACCAAAGTCAGAGGAGCTTGATTATATTTATAACAAACAACAAAACGAGTTGGAGTTTGGCTGCTCGAACACCACAACGGAGTCGCTGATATTTACAGAACGCTGATGAACTGCTGATTGAAGAAAACTCTCATTCTTAAAATACTCAAAAGAGTCGATACAGGTCAAGACTGCTATAGATTGTGCACACAGATGATGATGTCATTTCTAAGAACTCCTAAAGAGGAAAATAAAATATCAGACGGGAGATTTTCATTCATTTTTGAGTTGAGGAATAAAACGAGCTCCCTCCAACGAAACATGTAATAAAGCTTCTATATGGCATGTACCTGAGCTTGTGAGCCAAAGCCAAATGTTTACCAAGTTTGGACATTCTATGAAATCATTCTCGCTATGCAAACTGGTGGGCAAAAGAAACATAGCGAAATGCCAGACCCCATGTTTGGAGACGGGGGCCTCCAGTGGTTGAGTGAGCTTTGACCTAAAATAGGTCTGAGAAATGTGGATATGTTCTATGAATAGAGATAAAACAGACTGTGGAGGGGGTGGGGGGGAGAAATACTGAAAAGATAAAATAACTTAAGGGTCTGCAAATAAACCTTCAGACATCAGTGCAGAAAAAATGAACGCAGCGTGGACGGTGGTTTGCAGAGGGCATGGGAAACTGTGCGCTGACAGCGAGGAGGCTTCTTTTGAACAGTAATAGAATCATGTTGCCACACTGTGAAGTTTGAAAGGGTTCTGCTGTAACGTGAGAACAGCCTCGGACAACGGGATCCGTCCTCGTATTGTGCGGCTCGCAGACACAAAACACAAGAGAGGAGACAAAGAACACTAATATCACAAATTGTCTTTATGGGCTTTTCTATGTGGGAACCTTGTGAACCAGTTTTGTTTAAAAGTTGCTGCCAGTTGATCCTGTTTTCTTTAAGTCCTAAATGGAGACATTTAGCTTTGATATTTCAGTGGATGAGGAACTCCTTAATGACATTATTTAGTAAAACCTGCTGCATCACAACTCTGAAAGCAGCTGAATAAAGGAAAATGAGGAATTTCTTCAATGTAGAGGAGCTGCAAAAGCCACAAGTTGCCACTGGAGGGTGCATCACCTACAACAGAGTCAGAAAACACACCAGCTCTGTAGGATCTAAATTAAAAATACTTCTTCAAAATAACACCACAAAGACCACTAAACCCAAATCTGAGCTCCACTTTAAAACGTCTCACCAAAGAGAACAAAAGAAAAAACTCTTAAAACTTTCCAGCTCCGTAAGAAAAATAAAAAATTTTTAAAAAGCTCATTCTGTATGATTGACAGGGTCACAAAATGAAACAGCTGACTTTCCCTTTTTTCAATCAACATGTTTATTATGTCAGAGCTGGTGATGGAGCGTCGCAGTGACTCCTGTTATGATTCGGGCACTCCCGGGAGCCTGCGGTCCCTCCTCCGTCAAACGTCAGAAAGGACTGGATATAAAACTCCTATGTGGCCATACCGAGCGCTCAAAGTCGCATATACCTCGTTAACGTGACAGCCTGCGGTCTGCCTCCTCACAGACAATAAAGAGCCTGTAGATCCTAATGAGACGGCAAAGAGGAGCGATGTGCCGAGCCCCGGGAATGCCTTAAATCTGCTGGATTTTGCGCACAAGTATGCAAAAGAAAAGTCTGTTTGTTTCCACAGAGATATTTGTGCCGGATAAATTTCATATATGCAGGAGAGTGTCTGCTCTGGGACTTTGAATTGACTTTATATCTAATGGGACAACACAAACTTGGATTTCTGCTGATAACAAAAGGGACTGTAACGAGAAAGCGAATTAAGCGACGAGCTCTTCATCATTAGTTGCCCAGGAAGTTAAAAAGAAAACAGCAGCGGGGTTTGTCAGTTTGATCTGAAGGCTGCTTGACACTGACCTTGGCAGTGAATCCGCTGTGAATCTTTTTGTTTTTTTGTTCATCTACCGAGCGAACCAAATGCAGAGATGCATATGGGTAAGGTTTTACTGTTTGTCCTCCTCCTCAACTGCGCAACTTTGAGTTCATCCCTGTCAACTTGTGCCACCGTGGATATTGACCATGTGAAAAGGAAGAGGGTCGAGGCGATACGAGGTCAGATCCTGAGCAAACTCCGGCTCACAAGTCCGCCGCACTCCCTCGGACCGAATAAGATTCCTTATCAAATCCAAGCGTTGTATAACAGCACCAAGGAGCTACTGGAGGAGCTGGGGAGGGATCGGCAGCAGAGTTGCGGTCAGGACAACACAGAGACAGAGTACTATGCCAAAGAGATATACAAATTCAACATGGTGTACGGACCGTCAGAGAGCAGTAAGTCTTAAACTTTTTTTTAAGGCAGCCAAGCTTCTCTTTCTTTGTCGTTTCCATGCCAGCGACAAACGTGCCCGTAGTGCGTAATTACGCACCGACTGAAGAGTGTGTGCCTGAAGCATGTGCCGGTCAGGACGCATCATTCTGAAACTACAGCTATGTCACGTCAATGATACAGACCAGTGGTATTTGTAGCTACTCAGAGTTTTATCACTTAGTTGGCCTTTCCGAATGAAAATCTTAAAATTACATCTACTCCACTTCCCAAATGCAGACTCACTGAAGTTGGCTATTTTTCATTTTTAATATTCAATCCTGTCCCATACTGCACCTAAAAACGTCTTTTGTCAGTGTTTGTGTTGTAGTGGAGTCACATAAATGTGTCAAACATACACAAGTTAAATCAAATTTAAGGAGAGCTCAGAGAAACACGTCTCCAGTGTCAAACTCTGCATAAAAACCCTTCCACACATCCGAGGTTGGAACCATTCCAAAACTCAATTTCTTTATGGAACAGGGGGTTTTCTCTTTCTAAATCCTATCTTATTTTTAAAATTACAAATGTGGAGGGGCACTTTGGCGTTCGTTAAACTGAAGGCTGACCTTACAGTGCACTTGGAGGATGTGCTTTCTTTCTGTAGTGCTCGCCAACCTGTTTTAAGTCTGAACCTGTGTTCCAGGAAAGTCACTCTCCTCCTACTCCCGACTCCACTCTTCTTCCTCATGTTTTTTTTTTTTCCTCTATGGATCATGTCCCTCTTCCCAGATGTTCCCATTTCCTTTCCAGTCAGGTCCAAATGAGAGGGACATCTGCCCAGGCGGATGGGGATGCCTTTAGGAGAAGGAGTAGGAAAAGTTAACAGAGGTGGACAGGAAAAATTAGATGATGGAAGGACCTCCCTATTCGCCTGGATAGACGGACCCCTCTCTGTCCTGTGGAGTCTTGTCTGTACAGACAGCGTGGAGTGGGAGTGGGCTCCCGTGAAGCCCTCATACATACACAGACACATTGTTCCCTGCTGAGACGGAGCTCAAAGCGACCCCACGGCGTGCCTCGGCCACACGGGTGGCCCAGGAGAATGAGATCACTCACTGCAGGTTTAACGTTGCTAAATTGAGTGTGAAACTGAGCCTTAAACCTGAATGACTGCACTGTGCCATCATTTTACTGCCAGAATGTAACGCCAGGTAACATTTCACTGCTTGCTTTAGCTTTATTTTGTCTGTGAAATGTTTGTTAAACTTGTGGGTAAGTTGGATTTAAGCATTGGTTTAAGCTAGTTTCTTTATAGCTGGCCTGGAGAACCGGTGCCGAGAGGGACATGTGTCAGTACTTGAAGGCGAGTCGAGCAGCATGTGGTCCGGCTGAGTCTAGAGAAAGCAGGATAGGATAAATGCTGTGCGTGAGTGAGAGCCGGAGAGGGCCTCATGGTCTAGAGCAAAGCCAAGACCATTGCATCACAGTCCCTTTGAAATCAACAGGTGTTTCTCCAAAGACCTATTTTCCCTCAGCAATGTTCTGTTTCGAATCTCACAAAACGGTTTTGACACGGGCAGTAGGTGCTTTGAAATGGTGCGCTCGCTGTTCGGTTCAGAGCCACAGATGGGCTGGAGGTACAAAAATGTGCGACAGATTTACATACGTGCACTTTTCTTTTAGTCGGAAGCGTCGTTCCTTTCAGCACAGTCTCACGTTATTAGAAACTAAACGGACATGACAAATAACAGTGTCTGCCCTCGTCAGCAGTACTATTACTTAGTACTTAAAATGTCGAGTATAACTTTCTCTTTGACTAAAACTGTGGTATTGGCATGGCAGAGGGTGTTTCAGTGCGTCCAGCGTGATCTCATACTTGGGAATATGCATGTTGTCAATGCCTTGTATATCCACATGCTTACATTGAGCCTCCTGAAACTGCTTAATGTGATTTTCATATGCCGGAGCAGGCAGGACGACCAACGTTCTGAAATTCGTGGCGCTGAACTTTTATTCGAGTCAGGCAGGGATAACGAGAAAACGGTCAGTTAAATTGAAATCAAAACAAACACAAGCGAGCAGCAGATTAACGTAATACGGACACAATACAGGCTTTCTTGACTTTTTAAACATTCGGTGCCTCCATCGTGCCGGTCCTGTTATCATGTCCATATGGTGGTTTTTTTATGTGCCGTGAGACACATCCTGAGCAGAATAATAACTCAACACCACGCTGAGCATTTCACAACAACTCGCAGAGTGACACTTTCTGTGTTGTTAATCTTTTTCAGAATCAGTTTTTGGTTGTTGAGTTACTCCAATATTACAAGTTTCCATTCAGTGTGTACTGCAGAGTTGTTTCACTGCGTTTTGAGCTGCAGGTGAGCTGGTGTGCTCGAGCTGCAGCGTGTAGTGGACGGGCGGGTGCAGATAAAGGCGGAGACTCATAGATCTGCACATTCTCGAGAAAGCAACTGCACAGAGTTACATCTAAAGGAATTATTTCCATGATAAAAACCTTCAAAATATGTAATTTTCATGATTTTTTAAGGGTTTAATCATTAACTAGAGAGAGATTTAAACTTTTTCTATCAAACCTCAAAACATACATGAGTTTTTCTTAAATAAGTGCTGATGGGACGCTTATACTTATATCAAACTTTCATTACAGCTCAAGCAAAGGAAAAGACAAAACATCATCCTGCTCTGATGAATACTCTCAGTTCAAACTCAAAATAAAAAGAGTTGTGAGTTGTCCATGCGCTCCAAAACAACACGTCTGATCTTCCCAAATCAGCGGGACATCATTTGGTATCCAAAACTGTTACAAACCACCGTTTTATGAGGTGACAATACTGCGGCTACGGTTTGGTTAGTTTTAGGAACAAATACAGCAAAGCTAGTATTATGGCAGCATCGTGGTTTTGGTTGAGATAAGTACGTTGGGGTTTGGGATGCGTTGCGACTTGTCGTAAATGGACGAGGGTACCGCTTTAAGGTTAGCGAAGCAACAACAAAAAAACAAAACAATTCTGTCCACTTGCTGCAAGCAGGAAACTCCTTAGTTAACTTTCTTTTTTTGCGATAGAATATGAAAAACAAATGGCTACCTGGAAAGCTTAACAATGGCCATTATCTCATTATCATTATCCTCCACATTTTCCTTCTCAGTGGACTTTGTTGTTCTCTAACATCTTCCTGTTTTGCTTATGCCTTGATTAATACTCTAGAGGGCTTTGGTACTTCACTTTGATTACTCTTTAGGAGGTACTTGCTGTAATTCATCAAAGATGTGTACATTTATCCTTTTTTTTTGCTTTACTTTATTACCTTTCTTCAGTATTTCTCCTGGGATCCAGTCAGTCGCTTCATATCTACCATATACACATACAAGCAGCTGTTCAATGTTCCCACCTAACTCTGGTATATTTTACAAAATATGAAAGTATTCCTTTGGGGTCTGTTAAAACAGTAGGCTGTAAGTGATGCCAGTGGCTGTAACCCTCAGGTGTTGCCCCAGGACCAGAGGCTTGGCTTTGCCTCTGACACCCTCCTGACCTCGGTTAATGCGGGCAAACATACATTTGCCCTTTGACGGGTTTCGAAGGTAAACTGTTGATCTTTGGTGGATCTGAGGCAGCTCTGCGAACCCCCACAAGTCAAGGACTGGTGCAAATGAAGCAGAAAGCTGCTGGAAGACCGGCAAATTACTGCATCGAGAGACCGGACAGCAAATATCGGAAAGATTTCCTTTTATAGCATGGTACGCATACAGAATCTGGCATATGTCAATGACTGAGGTTGGGCTGTGGAGAAGTCATCATGGTCAGAAGGAGTTCAGGTCCAAAAAGTTGTCAGTGGGACTGAGGATAGCAGGGCTTTTTGATACGCAGATACCACAGAGCTGAAGTCATGCTTAGCTCAATAATATTGCTTTTTCAATTACAACATTTTCACTTGCACCAAATATAGACAAAACGTGTTGGAGAAACACGGAGGAATTTTGATAAGGCTGGCAACAACACTAATCATCCACTGCGGGCTGGTAAACTCAACGCCAGCCACTCAGCAGTCAGTGAAGCCCAGATCAAACCTGAGGTGTGAACAGGTTGACAAGGCTTCTAGCGTATAGATATATATACACAAAGAAAAACAACATTTCTATGAGTACAGCAACACGATATGCCAGAAAAGAAAGAGAAACACAGATTGCATTGCAGTGTAAAGTATGAGTAGTGACACATGCTGCCAGCTCAGGTTGTGATTTCAGATAACACAGGACTGTATTCTCTCATACGACCTGCTCTTATTTCAATAACTGAGGCTAAAATCAGCAACTATTACTGACTAAATTTGAAATGAGCATTTGATATATCTATAAACTGATAAATTGGAAATAATTATCTATTAGAGATATCATACAGCTACGACCATTTAAAAGTCCTCCATGCATTAGCTATACCTTTTATCCTAGAGGGTAGAAGGGGGTGATCCCAGCTGACCCCAAGAGGTGAGGTACATCCTAGATAGGTCGCCGGTCCATCACAGGGCTACGACAACGATTCATTTAAACCTGCAGCCACTAAAAAAATCAATAATTAACCTAGCACGCATGTTTCTGGGCTGTGTGGGGGGAAGCTCCTGGAGAAAACCAACGTAGGTGCAGTGAGAACATGTGAACTTCACTGATAAAGGCCGAGCAGCAGATTCAAACCCTGAACCTCGTTGCTGTGAAGCTACAGTGTTAACCACTGCACCACTGGTCGTATTTCCCAAGCAAAGTGTTGTCAGCCAAAACGACCAATTCGATGAAACAGTATTCGCCTTTAGGACGTTTGCGTACATCCTTTAACTGGATTTGTCGTTATTTTCTGAAATGTGAGCAGACTTAAGAAATAGTCCATTAACAGATGTTGGACTAATTGTTGGTGAAAATAATATTAAGTTCTTACTACACGCCTCCTACACTAATTCATATAGGCCTTCTTCACCAAAGCGTCAGAGAACGCAGACTTAATTAAACAAGAGTCGATGTCTGATTCCATTCATCTGCTTCTCATTTTCAGGGTCCAGTTCTTGTCTATGTTGGCTCACCGTCACACTAACGGCTTAATGGGAAGCTGGGACGATGACAAAGCAAAATGTCGGGTTGTGAAAATGGAAACTCCTAAGCCCTGCCTCTCACCAAATCTTCCTTTTATTCTCTTTGCTCCAGACGATCTGGTTTACTGCCCGAAAGGAATCACCTCCAAGGTTTTCCGCTTCAACGTCTCCGCCATGGAAAGGAACTCGACCAACCTCTTCAGAGCCGAGTTTCGAGCTCTCAGGGTTCCGAACTCAACTGCCAAGAGGAACGAACAGCGGATTGAGCTCTACCAGGTGCGTAAAGGTACCGTTTCCTTGTCCTTCTACCCCTCAGCAACGGCAGAGCTCGAAGTCAAGGCAGCGAGAAGCAGAATAGCACTTGTCTTGGAACTTGCAAAAATAGTTGTGGTCTGTCAAGGACTCGTCTTCAAAAACCTGGTTTGTTGATGTCCACCACATTACTCCAGGCCCTTATTGACAAAAAGAGCCAATTATAACTTGGCGTGGTTGCCATCCAGACCATGTGGAAGGTTTGCAGAACCAGGTCGAGGATACTGTTATTGATGCACTAGTCGGTCGCACTGTCTAAACCATGAAATACATGGTCTCAGTTATGGTTATGTGCAAGATGTTTGTCTTTAAAACAATGTGCAAAGTTTATTAAAGGGGATCTGATCTGCTGAGTCGTCGTGAACATCAGCAGAACCATCATGGTGTTGCACTACTAAGATGATCACTGAAATAAAAATAATAAGACAAATCCCACAATAACTATATTTTCTTGAAAAATCTGACATTAAATCTAAACTATTGTCATTTAATCAGAACCAACATTTGGGCCAAACACGGCACCAGAATTCCTAGAAGTTTGGTTGGTTGTTGGCCAGTAAGTCTGCATTTGTAGGAGAGTGTAATCTTTTGGCCGGTGTTGTGTGGAGCACACGGACGAGGCCAAACAGTTTTACTGCCAAACACAGGAGATCTCCTGAGATATACCTTTGTTTACATTTTCATCCAAACACATGGGAAGCATACACATGTTACACAGTTAGACTATTAAGTCCAGAGACACGGCAGACAAACACGCTCGTCTCCACAGCAGTCCGACTTTAGATTTCCATGTCTTGATAAGTTGGGTCGATTTGCCTCTAATTCAGAATAAGTTATAAAAACACGGATTAATGAACAACCAGTCAAACTACTCAGCTTCATTCACTTCAGTAGAAAACTCACATTTTCTGTAAGAATCCAAAAGTTACAAGACTTTGCTCTTCAAGGGAAGAGTTATATAAGAATTTATAGCTGTGGCAGAGATGAGACACTTTAGCATCTTCATGTGGCAGACCTCAGTATTGCTGTCATCCCTTAAAACTCTTTCCTGATATTGCTGGTAAAGCACACACACAATGAGCCATGCTTTACTCATTTTAG
>NW_007578401.1:193803-247137 GCF_000690725.1 Stegastes partitus | reverse complement strand
CTAAACCTGCTCATCCTCAGCTCTTTAGCAAGCTGACATTCAGCCACTTTCACGTCATGAAGAAGAAAATGCAACGACAGGATTCCACCGTTTGCTACTTAAGAATCGTCACAACTCAAGCTGCCGATCTTCTTGTGCTGTTTTAATCAACGAACACGTGCAAAATAAAACGCAATGACACCGATATCATCATAGCAGGCAAACTATACATAAGTACAAAAGTGCTGGGGGATAGCTGTTTTAGAGTTGGAAATGTGAGGGGTAGAAACAGTGTGCTGCAGCTTTATATCTATTCAATTTCAGCACATTGTCTTTGGCTGATGTGAGAAATCGAACGTCTTCCTCACAGGTTAATGCTGTTTAAAACTGGGAAACTGATCATTACAAAAACTTAACGAAGCCTGATTCATAGTGTTGTTTACGACTCTTTACGGTGCAGACTACAATTTTGTCTACCTTTTCTCTGTACTGTCTGTTTGCATGGTCTAGGCAGTCGGTACATTATCTTAGCTCAACTCCTGCATGATAAGTGGAACAACAAGACACGAGTCTGACAAAGAACTTGCACCAGCGTTCTTGTCAGGTGGCTGCTCTGTTCTACTCCATCCTGTTCAAGCTGTTTTAAGAGAGAACCTTTCATAGCAACCCTTTATTTTTCGCTTCGCAGATTGTGAGGCCAAATGAGCACATTAGGAAACAACGCTACATCGGAGCCAAGAATGTGCTGACCAAAGGTACTCCGGAGTGGGTCTCCTTCGATGTGACTGAAACAGTGCGCGAGTGGCTGATGAACAGAGGTGAGGCTGAGGTCACCTCGTTTCATAACAATCAGGAGTTTTTTTTTTTCCCGTCCAAGCTGTCATTCGGACTAACGATAAAGGATGATCATTTAGAATTAATGAGAGCTCATTTCCACAAGCTGCCATTAATCCAAATGATCGCTGAATTCAGAAAGTTGACGCAAGAGTCCTGACAGTCCTCCTTTCCGTAATTGTGTCCCGTTAGGATCTAATCTGGGTTTGGAAATCAGCGTGCACTGTCCCTGCCACACCTTCAACCCAAACGGTGACATCATCGACAATGAAAACGAGGTGCTGGAGGTGAAGTTTAGAGGTAGGCTTCATGGAGTTATTTAAATGTTAGCTGCTCTTTCAATCTAACATCTGTAAATGCCTTCTTGCCATCTTTATTATCATCATCTTCCCATTCCTCTCACTTAAATATACTTTAATTCTGGTAAATAAACCCAGATTATTCAGGAGTTTGGCACAAAATGGTTTAATTAAATGTAGTTGTTGTTTGTCTTAAAATAAACTGATGGATCGTAGTTATTGATATTACAGGATAATTTATTCCACTTTTTTCTCATATAAATGTATATAAATGTCTGCAGTTTTGCAAATTGAATCCTCAGATGGATGTAAATTAAGAAACCTGTCATGTTAACAGTTGGTTAAAGCGCCACTTCATCGTGTCTGTATTTAGGTGTTGACGGTGATGATGAGCACAGTCGCTTGGATCTGGATCACCTAAAGAAGAAGAAGGAACAGTATCTGCCTCATCTCATCCTCATGATGATCCCTCCCCACCGCCTGGACACTCAGTCCACCCGCCGACGCAAGAGAGCGCTGGACACAAACTACTGTTTCTCGTAAGTGTTTGTGTATCTGTACAGAACCACTGCAGCCCAGTATATAAATACACCATTACAGAAGATTTTGAGACTGACCGTACTGTTGCTTCCTCATCCCAGAAACACGGAGGAGAGCTGCTGTGTTCGCCGGCTCCACATTGATTTCCGGCGTGATCTGGACTGGAAGTGGATCCATGAGCCCAGTGGTTACGATGCCAACTACTGCTCCGGGCCCTGCCCTTATCTGAGGAGCTCAGACACAACGCACAGCTCGGTGAGAACGACGTCGCAGGGAGAGCTTGTGAGAAGCTTTGCACAACGAAAATTACAACAGAGCAAAAACAGATTTTGTCACTTATGTAAACAGTCATGCAGTTCTATTACTTCAAAGTTTGAGATGTCTACCCAGAGGAGGCTGGCTGAGAGGCCTCTGCAGGATTAAAATGTTGAACTCAATCTGGCATCAGATCCACAGAACAGGACATGCATAGATTCATTTGCAAAAGGGGGAGACCACATCCTGAATGGACTCAGGAGTAGTTTGATTCAAACCAAAACCAGAAAAACACCAACGCTGTGCGCTGATGCACCACGTGGTCAGAGCTGAAAGGAGGTCCACTCTGATCTACAAAATAACACACAGCCGTATGAATCCATACATCCACCCATCCCTTTTTCTTTTCTGTTTATCGGGTTGCAGCAGGTTAAGTCGGTCATTCCACATGTCCCCCTCACGAACAATGTTTTCCAGTTTCTCTTGTGGGATTCCAAGGCGTTCCTAGGCCAGATGAGATATGTAATCCCCCACAGCGAGTTCTGGGTCTATGCAGGGGTCTCCTCTTAGCTGGATGTGCCCAGAAAACCCCAAAAGGCTTCCAGGAGGCATCCCAGCCAAATGCCCAATGCCAGATGGCTGGAACGAAGGCCGTCTAGTAAATGAGGCGCTTCCACTTCCAGCTCAGCTCCCTTTTCACCACCATGGTCTGAGATAATGGACAAACACAATTACTGCGGAGGCTGCAACTATCCATCTGTCCAGCTCGCTGTCCTTTTCCCCATCACTCATGAACAACAAGAACAACAATATGTCTTTTCAGGAACAGTGTCCCTGTTAGTCTGGATCACCCCCCTGCATCACTCTGCTTTGTTTGGAATAATATTACAATACAGAAATAGTCCCTGTGAGAAATGTCTATACTGTTTATGGTGAAGTTTATTCTTGACCTTGCCAATAAGGTCAACTTATAACCACCTTCAGTTCTGGTTACTGAGCCCACGCTTGAGCTACTTGCTAACATTACCGATGTAAACGTCATCGGGAGTCGTGTCCAGCAAACACTTGGACAAGCAGACAGCGTTTTGTAGACCTCAATCTTCCAGCATTTACTGTCATGGAGTGTAGCAATTACACTGATTTAAACTAGCCAGCAAATTACAAAGATGTCATCTCTCATCAGGCACACATCACGCAGCTGACAGCGCAACTGTAATTTAAAGTGAGTTGTAACCTCTCCTGTGTGTTTTTCAACAGCTGCTGAGCCTGTACAACACTCTGAATCCAGAGGCGTCCGCCTCCCCCTGCTGCGTCCCTCAAGACCTGGAACCTCTCACTATACTCTACTACTCTGGACGAACCCCCAAAGTGGAGCAGCTCTCCAACATGATCGTCAAGTCTTGCAAGTGTAGCTGAGAGGACATGAAGGCGAGGTAGAACGGCAGGATTTTACTAGGTACAGACCGAACCCATGCATTATGACTTTTGGACTCGTAGCTGTGACAAATACTTAAACTGACCCTGTGGCCTCATGGCTTAGATCTGAACACCACTCTGGAGGTAACACATCTTTAAGGATTGCAGATTTTCTCAAAAACCTCATTTTTAAAATTTTTTTTCTTCTTGTTTTGTACTTTTCCTTCAACCCAGTCCGTTCCGGATGACAAGTAGTTTAATTTGAATCACAAACCAAACCTCACCCAAACCAAACTTAGTGTTCCAATCAAGGGATGATCTTAAAATACTTCCATCTCTATTTGTGAAGATGGACAACATGATCCTGAGGCTAGATTGTAGAGAGCAGCTATCTGTGACAAAAAACAACAACAACCTGGAGCTGTTTTATTTCCAGTGGTTGAAAAATACTTATTTGTATTTCTGCGAATATTCCACAAAGATGCAGTCTCTCCGTTCTCAGTAGTGCAGCTGTCTTGTTTCTAGCCTTGGTATTATTTTGTTAACAGTCACAAATATAGACGGAGCTCTCCTGAATGGTCAAAGAGTCCTTTCAGGCTGGATTTTTCCTTGAACTTGCCTTAAGTTCCCTTTGCTTCAAACAGTGGGCATTATCTTCAAACACAAAAGGAGAAAGGACAGACTTGCTGCTGTATCCAAAGCCATAGCTGTGGTCAGGGAAAAGGAGAGCTGAGAGAGAATGCCTGTTGGATTTGCAATGGAAAGTCAATGAACAAAGAAGTTGAGCCAAGCTTTTCTTTTTTTGGCCAGCCAGCAGCAATGGCCTTTTTTTTTTTTTTCGGTGCATCTATTAGAACGGATGGAAGAAGAAGAAGAAGAGGGGACCTGTATGGAAGGGAAGAACTGTGATGGAAACTAGCCATGAGTACACTGCCATTCACTGGAAGTTTTCATCCATAACAGGTTCAAATTATTTTTGGGACATCAAAGAAAATACTGGAAGAGAACGAGTGTTACGCAACAGGTTTTTTTTTATGAGATTTCTTTTACATTAACAGCAGATTTAGTCTGTTATGCAACTTGTCATATAGTGATTGTTTCACTAACTGGGATGAAAATCGACGTGTATGTCTCCGTGACGGAAACAATTTTATATTAAACTATGGGTGCCGCTACGTTTTCCTTGTGATTTAGAGAGAATATGCAACCTTTTTTTTTGTCCATGTACAAATTAGTTTAACCTGTTGTATGTGATCCAGAATGTGTCTTGACTAAAGTCTTGTGTTATTAAAAGGTGACAAACCCCAGAAAGTTAAATCAGAGCACTTTTCTCCAGCAATAACAGGAAATGTAATTTAAAAATGTTTTCCTTCTTTTTTTTAAACCAAACAAAAAAAACGCTCCTCTCCTATCAGATCACCTGTCGCGCTTCACTCCAGTCACGTGTGCAGTCAGGACTCTGGTGTTCCCAAAAAACACTGCAGTCTTTCATTCCCCTCTGCTCTGTCTCTGTTTGTTTTGGTGCTCTTTTACAGTGTGAAGCCCTAATGGAACAAAAATGAAGCGGGAGGGGGAAAAAGTCATAACATGACAGTGGCTGGATGTACAGTTAGACCTCATTTTCTCCGAGTCAGGAGACCGATTCTGAATCCCTGTACTGTTTGACACTCGCCCAGTCAAGAGTCATCTGAAGCCTTTTCGGATGACATTTACTGTAGATGATGTTTTTTAGGCAGTAATATTGTTTGACTGACTTGTTGATTGTTATTAAAAAAGACAACATGCAAAGCTGTACGAGCCCTTTTTAAACCCCTCGGGAACCCGTCCGCCAACCGTAATCAAACGTATCGGATCTGCGAAAACATTTAACTCCAAATTAGGAAATGATGAATTTATCCACTGGTCTTGTCTGCCATATTGAAATGCCATTTAAAATGCCATTTTCTCATAATGTTTTAGTTCCACACAAACATAATTTTTCTTACTTGAATCTCACCAGCCCCACCTGTTTCCTGCAGGCTCACGCACAGGCCCCCCTTTTTTTTTTCTAACAGCAATAAATTCAAGTACTCTTTCTCAGGGCTTGTTGCTTAACAGCTTTCCCAGGCAAAGAGCAATTACTCTTATTTTCAGAGCATATTAATGTGCAGTCATCAGTTTCTTATTTTTCACAAAATGCTCAACATAAATCAAAGAGGAAAAACCTGAGAGATGTATTCTACAGTTGGTACTACCTTTGAGGCATTTCTTCTCCTTGCTTTGTCTTTTTAGCTTTTAAATTCATCAACGTGACCGCATCACTGGAACCTCTGAGCCGGTTGGAAAGCGCCGCAGAGCATCTGGACCAATATAAGTGCATTAACAGCTTATTAGTGTCCGCACGTCGTTAGTATCTCGCTAATATTAAAACGTCAAACTCCTGGGTTTATTTAGAAAATGCTAAACTAATAAACTTTTATGATTTTACGTAGATTTTTAATTGGAAACTTAGTTGGATGTGAATAAAGAAGAAAACCAGCCATATCCTGCCTAAATGTTGTTCTAACTTATGGCTTATTCCTCATCTATAATCCATTAACAAAGACACTGGTCGCACCTTCATTAAATGAATCGATACCGGTGACATAAATGTTTATGTCATTGTCGCTAATGGATTGCAATCAGCCACACAGATTTTTTTTTGGGGGGGGGATGTTGGGTTGAGCTAATATGGACTGACAAGTAGCCAGAGAGAATTCCCTTTCTCTGTGTGCCCATTATTGTTCCCTGTCACAAT
The DNA here is from genome assembly GCF_000690725.1 of Stegastes partitus. Lineage (NCBI taxonomy): Eukaryota > Metazoa > Chordata > Actinopteri > Pomacentridae > Stegastes > Stegastes partitus. The sequence goes on along the minus strand of NW_007578401.1, from coordinate 241,038 downwards.
CAATCAGAGATGAACCATGATGGAAACACAAAGACCAGAGGGCATGACGAGGTCTAAAAACAGGGGTCGGGGCTTTAATGGCTTTGCAGACAGCCCTGTACCAACAAACACACATTACGGGCACAGAGCAGCCGTGCACCACGCGTGATTAACCTTCAGCAAAGGCCAGCAGAAGTCAGAAAAACCAACATCTCGCAAGTTCAGTCCACCAAATGCTCTGCAGCTGCACTTCCTCCACTTTTGATTTCTTCAGGCCAGAAAATGCAACTGAAACGGAGTCACTGCAAGAGGCGGATAATACTCGGGGTATCTTTTCTCAAGTCGGTGCGACGGAGGCAGGCTGAGGGGGTTAGCGACGGTGAGGCCTCCCCTGACGGAGCCAGTAGCTTGGCTTGAGTGTCTCTATTCATGCAAGGAGTCATTCTGGCCGGCGGAGAGGCGAGCTACATTGTCCAGCGGCGTCAGACAATGAGTCGCTCACAGCGAGAGAAACGACGGGCTCGTCACATGTGAAGGACCGCCGTTGTATTAATAATACACGGCATCGAGTCCACAAGCAGCAACATACGAGTAACAACAACAAATATGAGTCAGTGATGAATCATTCATAAGCTTGACTATCCAAATGGATCCGAGCAGGTAACCCGAGCTCCTCTGGCCTCTTTGCTCTAATTGGGTACATCTTTTCAAAATCATTCAGTAAAGTAAAGAATTATCTAGATTCTCCCAGGGCCAGATTCTCGTTTCTTTTTTATTTTGAAGATGCAGATAAGAACTTTGTGTGCTCCCTTTCAGATGCAACCCCAAACCTGCCATAAAAACCTATTTGCAGCAGCTCCCGGCTACTGGATGAGCGAGCCTTAATCTGATTTGAGTTCAGGGTCCGTTTCTGGGTTGAAGTCTGACTTTCTCAGAACTTGTGCACGTCCAAGACTTACCAATGATGAATTGCATGACACATAAATGCACAGAGGTTTGGAAAACTCTGTCTGCTGCTATTCCCTGAGCAGATTAACAGATGTGGAGGGAGAAGAAAAAAAAAAAAAAGAAAATGAGGGGGGGAGAAGTGAGAGACAGAGACACAGAGGGAAAGTAAGAGAGTGTGTGTGTGTGTGTGTGAGAGGGAGAGCGAGAGAGAGAGAGAAAGAGAGAGAGAGCGAGCGACTCCTCTAAAGGACTGTTGCTGCAATAAAATCATCAGGTCACATCAGACCAGTTCTCAGGCCCCAGGGTGGAAAGAGTTGTGTAATTCAGCAATGGGAAGAACACACACACACACTCTCACACACACACACACACGCACACATACATACATACACAAGACAAGCCAGCAGCCATAGTTACTGGAAAAGAGTGAAGGGGTGAACAAATATGTAAACACATATCAACTTCATAGACCTTTATAGCTAAACAAATGAATGGGAGGTCTGGATCAAACTACAGCATTATATTACAGCGGAGTGTGTGTTTCCGTGACAGTATTCCAATAATAGAGGGGATGGTGTGTGTGTGTGTGCAGGAGAGAGAGGAGGGAAAACAGAGACTGTGAGAGTCAAAGGGGGAGAGACAGACGGAGCGAGATTATAATTTGCGCTGCCTTTAAAATCAGGATACGGCATTGTGCAGAATTTATTACTCTGGGAAGAGGGAGCGAAGTTTGCAGGTCTGTGTTACATAAAAGACTGCTGGTTTAGAGATAGAACGATGTAGAAAGAAGACAAATCCACGGCTCTTAATGTGCAACTATTTGGAAGGTCAAAAATACAGTCTCTCTCTCTCTCTCTCTCTCTCTCTCTCTTGCAAATGAAACTATAAATTAGAAGGAATACCGCACATTCAGCGAAATTCAGAACACACAGGCTGCAATCAGATCGACGGTAATCCTGCGTGGAGGAAAAAAAACAAAAATCCAGCCCTCTCATTTTTCTGAATGAAGACGTTGGAGCGGCACACCCCGTGATCATCGCGATCAAAGATAAAAATAGTTGCCTTGACAACTTTCCAGAGTTGTAAAAAGCCTGCGTGTGAGTAACTACTGTGCAGCGTTCGGGTGTCTGATAAGCCTTCAAAGCCGTTCACTTGGTGCTTTTTGTTTACTGGACTTCCTCATTCAGGAGACTTCACATTTTACGAGGTGTCACAATTCTTTGGCGCTGTCACAAAAAGTCTGAATTTATTGGTGAATTGTTTGTTTTTTAATCTGAAAAACACTCCTGTTGATTTCATTAAAAGAGTCTTATGAACACTATTGCATTTATTAGCATACTGAACAGTAAAAAACACGTGTTAAGGTTTTCTTGTCGGGGTTAATGGCAGGTTAGTAAACCAACGCTGTCAGCTGTTTTTGTTCGGTCAAAAACAGTTTACGTTCTAAACGCGTAGCTACTTACACTGTTTATTTCTTAACTTTTTGCACGTCGTCCCCCCAAAAAAGAAAAAAATACATTTTTATAGAAAGTCTCTTGTTTCATAGGTCTTATTTCAATAGTTTAGTGTTGATTTCTTCAACAACAACAAGAACTTTGCTGGTAATAGCAAATGACAGCAATCTGGCACAAATATGAACTACCTGCAGGTTAATCACTGATGCTCATGTACACCTGAAAAGGAGAATACTGTGGCTGCTGGTAATTTACTAATTTATTTTTTATAGTATTAGCTGAGGCTGGTTATTCATACCATAAAGGTGCAATTTGCAAGATTTTGAAAACAAATATAGCGCTAACACTGCATGGAAAACACAGTGGAGTAATGACGTCCTCAGCAGAGAATAAAGTCCCACTCCTTTGTGTTGTAATTCGAGCTTCTCTGTTCCAGGTGCAGCAGGTACCGGAGTGTGTGCACGCTCATGTGCACGTGAGTCCCTCCCGTTGAAACAGCTGGACCTCCCTGCGCCTATAAATAGACCAAGGACGACCTACCACATGCAGTCCAGCACTCACTGGATGTCCTACTTTAAAGAGAGAAAGTATTTTATCTCTGTTATTTACCTCATTTTCTTTTCAGCTCATTGTGAGAGTCTCTGCTGCTCCTTGGAGGCTCTCCTTTGTGTCTCCTTTCCATGATTTGCTGGACTGAGGCAGACCGATGGACAGACCGGTACCGGCTGGTGGACGGACTGCAGCAAACCTGTACGTGGAAACAGACACACAAAGATTGGAGGTGATGAGACACGAGTCAAGACATGGAGAGACAGGTGACGTTAGCGTTGCACAAGAGGGCAACAGTTCACTGTGTTAATGCTAGCATGGGCTAATAATTATGACTGATTGTAGATTGAAGTGAAACGAGGGACTAGCATGCCTGTTTGTTCTGGTTTGAGATGCTGGTGCTCTACTGAGATCCGGTGGTTCTGAATGTTGCCAAGAGAATGTCTGTGAGTATTCTCAGGTCGTGGTTATTCTGGTAGATTAATCGTAGCAACTGGACTTGTTTGAGTTCCTTGAAGACGTTTCATCCAAGAGGCTTCATCAGTTCTGACTGACTAGTTGGGAGTTCCAGATACTTATATCCTTATGGAGCCATGAACACTTGAGTTTGGGTTCGTTAAGGTTCCTTAACAAACCCCATTGTGTCAGGGGGAGCACTAACGACCCATATAACGAGGGGGAGGAGCAACAAACTCAAAATTGAAACATAAACTCAGGTGTTCTTGGCTCTTTAAGGATAGAAGCATCTGGAACTCAACTAGTCAGTCAGAGTTGATGAAGGCTCTTGGATGAGAGGTGAACGTCTTCAAGGAACTCAAGCAGGTCCAGTTGTTACGATTAAACTACGAGAATCTTTATCACCAAAGTTAAGAACAGAAGAAGTTCATGGACTCTGCGGCTCTGTTAGCACCACTGCGGCTGCTACTCTAACAATGGAAGCAATTCATTTAGGCTGATCGACTGATTCTGGTTTCTTAGCGGACTCATTAGCTCTCCAGCTTACAGGAACCAAACGGTCCAGACACACAGACGTGTCTGTGGGCACCAGTCAGACCCACATACAAATATAAACACACAGAAAGGAACCTGATTTCTAAATATTATTCCTGAGGCTGATTAAAACACCTTCTATGAAAACAGACCAATTACTATAGCCGTCCGATCAGAGAAAGTTGAACTGGTGCCACTGGTCTCAGAAGTACCTTAAACAGATGCCCCGACCAACACAGCTCCCCTGTTTTGAGTCTGAATGCCACACACGGCCCACAGCCGACGATTTTAGCCAAATACAATGTGAAAGCTGTTTTTATTAAAGCCTGACATGCCTACTCGGGGAATACATAAACAGTTTTCATTTCATAATTCCTTCGCAAAATATAGGCTTATTTAATTTACGTTTCTTGCGTTTAGGAAGGCGTTCATCTCTGGTTTCTGTAATTGTCACTTGCGGCTCAACTATTCCTCCCAGAAATACACGGCCACTTAAAATCCCCCCCAAAAAAAGAAAAGATTGAAGACATATTTCACTGATATCAGATCACAGCTGAATGCTATGGTTGTATTAAAGCACAACACTTGGTTACGGTAAGTGAGAGATTGTGATCTTGGTTAAATACTTGGGTTACAAAAAGTCAAGACTTGGAAGCACGACACAGGGAGCGTTTGCCGTACTTTAATATTTCAGTGAAAACACCACATCTTGTCCTGACTGTATACAGCGTTTCTGTTGCCAGTCCCATGTGAACTGTATTAGCACTGCATTTTGTTTTTAACTACTGGGAGTCGGGGCTGCAAGGTCACGGCTGAGCGACAGCTTTATGGTTTTACTCAAAGTCTGATCACATACGACGTTACATCAAAAACATTAAACAGCTTTTAATTTTCAAATAATTTTTTGAAGAGACTCAATAAGAATGTCAGTACGTACATGGTGTGACACGGGAACACGCAGCGGCACACACAAACAGTCAAACTGTACAACATCTTGACAGTAAAACGATAAAAAGGACTCCTTTGTTTCAGGATTCTGTGTAACACTGCCAGCAGCTGGGTTTAGGTTTCCTATAGCTCATTTATTTTGTCTCTCTGTAGCTGTAAACACCTTCTCCGTTTACATCAAGTTACGGACCCCGATGCTTTACCCACTACTTTATAAACTCTCAGAGAAACATGAGGACTGAGAATAAAGCGAGACATCTGTGTGGCATTTAAAGCATCCTTTACAGCATGTGTGTTCAGCTGGAGCGTGTGCGTTTCTGCGCCCGTACGTACACGCACGGCAAAACAGAATCCTAAATCACGCGGACACTCGAGCGGTAATGCTCATTAGATTGCCCTCTTGGTAACGGTTACGCCGGCTTTCTCCCCCCATGCCCATCCCAGAAGTGCAAAGCAGATTGATGAGAGCAGTCACATCTTTAACAGCCTCCTGTACAGCTGCCTTCGTTCTAACAGGTAATGGAGACAGTGTCGGTGGGGCGCTTTTCTCCTGCACAAGCTCAGAAACCAGGACTGGAGTAGTTGTGCCGTGTTTATTATCTTTCCGCCGGTCTGGGCATACTGTATGTTCTCACAGTTACCGAGGATCAAACTGGTGAACACAGCTATGCAGAGGTCTCCCCGCAAAGCAGAAATTTATGCCACTTGGATAAAGGCTAAGTAACACAAAGCCTGAAGTCACAAAGTCAATGAGCTGCAAGAGGCCCCAGCAGCTGTAAGAAAGGCTGCAAATAAAAGGCCTCATTTTCAGCACACGGCTTAACCTTAAAAAAAATACTGGAAATACTAACATGTCGAACTCAGGCAAAGCAGTGTTTGTAGTTAGGGGTCATTAAAGCGGATTATACTTAATGTTGGTCCACAGGAATGAAAATCTGCAGGTGTTTCATATGCTGCAGAGTTTGAAATATAACTAAACAAATAAAAACCAGGTATTTAGAAAAAATCTTTTACCATGTGTCTGTAGCAGAGGTTTTACCACTTCTTTGTTCCCAGGAAAAGCCAACATGATCTGCATATTGTTCTTCTGTTACACTCGAAGTTAATGTAAGGTTTTCTTTCCAGTCCAGTTATCATGATCAGTATTTGTATATTTAACTACACGAGCTGATAACGGAGCCACACGGTGAATCACTTTGGCCTTTAACCCTGTTCAGGACTTTCTTGTTTCCATACGTAGAAGGTCTTTCGGGGTCTATTGGATCCCATAAAAGAATATGTGAAAAATATTTGTTGGTATTCATTATAGACTTTTATGTTGAATACATTTTCTGATAAGTTGATGGACTTTCGGTTCCAAATGCATGACAGATGTCCTTTTTTGTATTTAAATAACATCTTCAAAAATAAAAAACACAATTCCCGTCACCTAAACCAAATGGCCTGGGGTCCAAAAGACCCCACAAGTCCTGAACAGGGTTAAACAAAGACTGGTGAACATCAGGTGGCTTTCTCTTGCAGAAAATCAGGGGAGGAAACAGGCAGAGCGATCTTCATTTTCATCCTTTCTGTCTCCACTGTAGTGCAGCATCCGACAGCTTCGACCACGATTTTAACCTTCTGAACCCCAAAATCCACCTGCAGGTTTGAAGGGACGTTTTCTTTTAAAGAAAAAAAATTAGCCAAAATGACATAATTGATCTACCAGAAACAGTAAAAACTGAAATAGTCAGATTGTCCACGAACTGATCACGTGATGTACGACTCCATCAAGAAAATGAACCAAAAACACCCTTAAAATTGTGATCGTTCATCAAATCACGTTGTTTTGCATGCAAATTTGCTAAAAATAAACCATTTGTACCAGATCCTGTAAAAAAAAAACCCAACAACAACCAAAAACTGAAGATTGTGCAGCTGAGAAGCTATGAGTGACTTGGGTGCGACCAGCAGTCACGTGATAACAGATCGGCGGCGGTTTGACTGAATTGCATGCTGTGGTCGCACGAGAGAGAATGAGAGGGAATTAAAACAATTCATCAGTAAGATGAATGTAGCACGGCTCCAGAAATGTACACAGCGGAGCAACCTGTCAACGAGTCGCTGGGAAACACATTCAGCATGGTGAAATATCTCTGCTGGGTTGATGTGCAGAATCTCGTCTTTAATTTGTCTTTATATATATACACACACACAACTTAAGACATTATAACTGTGCCTTACTGCACAGAAGACATTGTGGAGTTTTCTTCCCTCCTAGCCATAGTTGTGCTGATTCCATAGTGGTACAGGACTTTATATTGCAATGAAAATGGGGGCACACTGAGTAGAAATGTCATGGAAGCAAACAAAAAACGCTGAAAAAGTGCTTGGGTTTACCATGGTTACCCTCAATATTTGTCAAAACAATGACAAATAGTTACAGGATGTAACTTGGGTTCTATGAGTGCATAGGAAACAGAACAATGGGGGTTCATTATGTTAGTCAATATGGTGACATGTATGCGGTTGCCGATGATGTTAGAGAGAACAGTTCTACTCCATGAAGATGTTGAAAGGGCAGAAAAATTGGCACCTCCAAGTCTAACCAATCATCATCGAGTCCCTTCCTTGCAGCAATTTTTCGGGATTTGCCCTCGATACTTCTCCCCCGAAACACCCCTGAAAGAGGTTCTGCATTGAATTGGTTCTTGCTGTCGGAGCACGCAAGAGGTTCTGAAAGGGCCCACAATTTCCTGCCATGGAAAACGGCTTATAGATGACTTGTTCATGCAACGGGCCTGCAGTCATGATGAACCCCCTAAAACGCAATTAGAAACTATCTTTGATCTCGTACAGTTTGGCAAAAGCCGAAACAGATTTCAATGTGAACTGAAGTTTCCCAGGTGAACCGGAGTGTTTCGGCTGAACAATAACTTGACTGTTTGAGCGTTCAGCTGCTCTAAATATGACATTACCATCAGTTACTTGTGGATACAGGAAACTGCACTGTTGGACTTTTCTCCATTAACTTACACGACTTAATGCCAACATTACACAACAAAAATGGAAAGTCAGAATTATACATCTCTAATAGCGCTGTAATTACTCTTCTATTAGTAACAAGATATTTGGGACTCGGCGTTGCCAAGGAACCAGCAGAAGCAAAGACATGCAGTTCGTCCACAAAGTCAATGAGAAACATGTTTGGTTTGTGCCTCCTCATTAATCTGCACGCGACCTCGTGACTCCTTCGGCTGGCAGGGCTCCATAGGCGACTGGCTGCTCTGTGTCTCACACAATGAGAGTGTGTGTGTGTGTGTGTGTGTGTGTGTGTGTGTGTGTGTGTTGTAATGTACAGCAGGCCTGAAATCCCTCCAGGAGGCTATATGTGTGTACACATGTGCACTAATGTTGAGGCCTTTATACATAAAGGCTCGGTTTCATTTACAGCGCTCACATCCCAAACCCGGCTAGACCGCCTAGCCGTGATGCTACTGAAAATGTCAAAAGCAGTAATAAGTAAGTAATAACAACACTGAAAATAACAGATACCACTGTGTACTGGACAGCTGAACAAAATTATTCTAAAGCTAAAAATGAACTAATTCCTCACTTTAATATATTTTTTTTATATTTGCAGGAATACACTTCTTTGACAGTTGTGAGAGGCAATGCTTTGTCTTTCAACCTGGATTCGTCTGATGCACCAGATAAGCCTGACATTTCCTCCATGCATTTCATGCAGCATTCTCCTCCCCATGCGCTAACTGCATCTTACTGTTTTCCTTCACTACTGAGCAGAAAATAACATGCTCAAAATGATTTGCACAATATCTGCACGGCCTGCTTCTTTCTTTCTGTGAATTTGCCATTTTATTGACAGTGCTTACCTCCCCACATGCAAATATTCCACCAAAACAATATTCTGTAGGGGCACTGTCACTGCATCCTGGGCTTTGCACCGCCTAATGCGATTATGACTGATTGGAAGTAAGAGAAACAAGGCAGAGAGCTTCTTTCTCTGCACACCAGAATGATAACGAGCCACAGCGGTTCTGTAGAGACAGGACTGGCCGACACAAGACTAAACCTGAATGGACAAATCTGTCAGCTGTCAGATGAGGTTCAACGTTTGACTGTGGAAGTTATTTACGTTGTATACACTATTTAAAATGAATAATGACCACAAGCTTCAGAAAGAAAGAACAATAATGTACAGCTTCTGTCTGACCTCTATCACGTCGATGTGAAAGAGCAATGTAGATAGAATAGAATAGAATAGAACTTTATTGATCCCTTTGGTGGAAACATCAGGGAAAATGCTGATTGACGGATTGATTTCTTAAAGTAACTAAGAAAATTAAAAAAAACATCTTTTACCATACCTAAATGTCCACATGGTGATATTTATATGCTGGAAGACATTTCATGGGGTCATAAATAAGAAGTTAATGCCATGGCTGTGGCAGGATTTCATACGTACAAGGAGGAACCAACGCCGTCAATTTGCAGGATTTGTCATTAAGTAGCACCGAGTCGTGCATCGCGCAAGTGTTTCAGTCGGAGGTGAGCTGGTGTGCAGACTGTTTGGTATTTAGCAGTTCTTGGTCGTTTGTCATCATGCTATTTCCAATGCAGCATGAGGCTTAGATAGAGATTAATGAAGTTACCAAAATGAGATGCTTGTGGCTTTGAATGTCAGTTTACCGTAGGAGCAGCGAACAACATCACAGTCCCACCGCTGGAACAACGTACCAGTTGTCTGTTTAGTGCATTATACCGTCCTGTGAAATCTGATGACTATATGTTCAACATGTGTTTTACAAGATCTGTTGGACAGAATTCTTGACAAATGTGCTTTTAAAGTGTAATCTGTCCTCAGTCTCTACCAGTCAGGTCCCACCACTGTAATGGCTGCTTGTATTCTTCTGCTTGCAGTCAGGATTTGTCTACACAACGGACACCGTGACGACAGAACAGTGAGCCCAAAGGCGTGGGTTTTTTTTATAAATGTCATGGGGGCAAAATGAAATAACATTTCCGTTGTGAGTGATCCTTTGGCTTGCTTTTGGACAGTGGCCTGTAAGAGGACATGGCGGTGTCACAGAGGACGACATATTCAAGGGCAGGCTTACATTAACGCGGCATGCAGGACATATAATCTGTAAGTCACTATGGTACTTAAACAAACATTGCATAGTTTTCCAACCACATCCTGTCGTCACTGTAAACAAAATCTAATATGGGCAGTTCCCTCTCACATTCCCACTGCGCGCTCCAACACACAGTAAGATTTGGCCTAATGTCCTGTGGCCTCACAAAGAGCTAAACTGTATGTGTTCTTTCGTTTTACGAGGGTGTTTCCATTGAAATTAAATGCTTCTAAACAAACTGTTGCTCGTTCAGCGTCTCGGTTCTTTAATGCCTTGACGATCCAATTTGTCCACATGGCCAAATAGGATCTGTAAACACACAAAAGAGGATGTCCTCTTCCTCCGTCACTGCTCTTTGCCCCTCCACGTGGAGACCCCAGTCTTATTTCTTTTCACAGTCCTTTCCAAAAGAAATCGCGGTTCCACTGTGGCTGTAAACGGAGCTGATCAGCTGTATTCTGTTATGTTTGCAAAAGGCAAATAACAAACATGCTTGTAGTCAAGCTGTGGGCCGTCCAACGGTCCGGTTCTGCAGCCCAGTGAATAACAGATTTCTTTTATTACAAGGATTAAGCTCAGTTTTTATCTTTTCAGCACCGCAAACATAATCAGCGTAATGGAAAACAGAAACCCACCCTGCGATAAAAACAATTGCTTTACTATTAAAATTTCCAAATATGGAATAACAACTAACGTTTCCATTTGACGAGCTTTATTGAGTAATTCGGTTATTTTAATAAATTTCTCAAGTCTGTAATTTTATTTTTACGGCATTATGTTATCACTTACTCCTTGGCACATTTAAATGAGATCCATTAAACGCACGAAAAAAAACACAGATGTGCCAAATGTGGACTGTAAACTTGCAGAGCGTGTTGATGTGATAGTATTTCCTCTTGCAGCATCATACTCAAGTTGATCCATTGTTTAACAAGATAATACGAACCACACTGCTGCCTGTCCACCACTGGCACACTATGTGACTAGTTAGATGTGTTTTGGAAACGTACGAGGCCCATCCCAGATCCTTAACTGAACCAGCGGTCAGCGCACAACTGGAAATATGCACAAGTTGACTTTGTTGCAAACCTGAAAATTAATTTGTGGTTAACCAAAATGCCTTTTTTTCTCCCTCTCGGTCTCTTTGTGTAAAGAAAACTGCAGGGCATGCTTATCCATTAAAGCTAGAAAATCACACAAACGGTTTATAAAGATGGGTAAACCCTTTGTGGTGTCACACGATTTTCCGAACAGTGGCTCTGGAGCCTAGTATTGTGGCTTGTCTCCTCCTAAGCCCTGGCTAAATCCGACAATAAGCAAAGAGGTGGAGTGTGGGTGGAGGAGGACCATGCCAACATCTCATAGTGATGGAGCGTACTCTAACTGTACCGACCTGTCCTTTAAAGCAACCCCGCCCTTAATTAACCTTAAGTCTTAATGCATTTGAAATGGGTTATATAAAAGTTCCCCCCCGGTACAGCTAACAGGTAAATTAGCTACAGAGGCTAAAGCTATTTTTCATACTTGGCTGTAAACATGTTTATTTCTGCTGTAAAACTGAGCATTTTAACATGGGAGTCAATGGGGATTGAATTGCTTTTGGAGCCAACCCCAAGTGGCCATTCGAGGAACTGCAGTTTTTGGCACTTCCACATTGGTTTCTCTAGTACAGTCGTGACTTGATAATCCGACACTAATGTAAAACCTTCTTTTATGTCGGATTGTCAAGACGGAGGTCGAGATACAAGGAGGGCTTGATGCTGGAAGGGTCATTTGTTGTCTACAGTTGTTGTAGTAACTAGTAGGGCTGGTCCAAATAGCTCAATTAATGAGGAGATGGGACACTTTTTGGTCGTACGAAGTTCACACAGCAGATCACATACAAGTTGCATTTAATTGGAAATGTGAACGAACTCGCAAAAAAATTGGATTTCACAAAAAAATCTGAATGTAGCATTAAGTCCTGCAGTGTGAAGGTAGCCAATCTGTGGGATTGTTCAGTCAGATAATACGCCGTTATTCTGATTTGTGACAAACACCCTCGGGTGCCCACTTTGAAACTGTAGTTGATTGAAACTGATGATACAGACTTTCTTGCTGGGTTGAGTTGGTTGTGTGAAGGATGTACGCAGTACGATTTTTGGCCTCTTTAGGGCAATATTCACTCTAAGTGAAGACACCAAGCTTCTCACTGGAAATAATTCAGTGGACTCGAACATGTCAATACTGTAATAACTTTCATTTTGCTAGATTTTTCACTACATACATACTAGTGAGCGAGACTTGTGTACGAAAAGATAAAAAGTATGGATGTAGAGTGCAACTTCACTGGTTGGCAGACAACAGCCTTGTTTTAAGCTGTCTCATCCATGTGGCCCCACCGATTAGTCTGAAATTTAAGGATGTCGCATCTCTCAGGCATGTAAATTGCAGGACACTGATTGGGCTAATTGGACAATAACAGGCCGAGTACTGTGACAAAGTAAAGACGTACTCGGTCTAAGACAAATTCTTCCTTTTTGTGCCTCTGTTGAATTTTAGTGGGCTATTTAGTGGTTATTTAGGCACGACTGTAGTTTTCCTCCTGTTTTACTTTTTCAATTAGTAACTCAGGAGGCACAATAATGAGTGTTCATTATTACTGTCCAGTAAAGGTCAGGGCACCAGGATGTAGTCAGGATACATGGTATGTTTATGGTGCATTTGAGTTTGCTACTGAGGCATTGAACAGAATATATACATACTACAACATGCACTGTTTAAGATAAGCCTAACATCAGAGTTTGTATACATTGATTTAAAGTAAGCAAAGGCTTCCTTGTAGCTACTGGCAGCACTGTGATGTGAAGAAGACTTTAAAGACTGCATGTAGATTTTACATTATATCTATGATGGATTAAATCATGGTTTGACTGTAGATATAGCTCGACATTTGCAAGCCTAACTGCATTCTGAGGAGTCGGCAACGACAGATGCTTGCGATTGTTCGGGATGAGACTGAAACCTCTAATCTCCGTAACAGCACATAACCGTCCATTATCCGCCACAAGGCCTCTGTTTTAGTCAGTTTACTTTGCACCATTATACATGGTTCACTGTACACTTGCAATTAACTTTTCCCAAAGCTCCCTCTCTTACGCGTTTCTTTTGACAGCTTGGATTCTTGCGACTGCCACCAGGAAACGTTTCTCTGAATGCATTTTAAAGACACCGATTTATCATCCTCCTCCAGCAACAATTCAGCAAAAGCAACAGTACTTGTGCTCGGAGCAGGATTTGATATTCTTTTTTCAGCCCCGACAATTTCACCTTGTCTCCCTTGATTACATCAGATCGGTCAGACAGGCCCCGTTCTTTCATCAGTGCTGTAAATGTAGGCAGAAAACCCCCGGGTCGGACTATTTTAAAGTCCCTCGACAGCCATAATCTCTACTTCTGGCTAAGATTTCACTCCATCCATTACAATCTGATAAGAATTCGGGGCTACTAAACAAAAGATTGAAATCTAAGCGCAATCTTCCTTCTTTTTTGGAAATAAAACAGTCCAGAGACACTTAAAAATGAGTTTATGGTGGCATGTATCGGGGAATTTCCAGAGAAGAATCCCCCTACTGCTAAGCTTATCCTACAATCATTTGGGCTTTGCCAAGAAATGCTTCGCGATAAGACGTCCACATCTTATTATTGTGCAAAACATTAATCGAGGACATAAGCTCAGAACAACTTGCCACTGTAGTCCGTCACTGCAGGTTTAAAAGAATCCTGTGCTTGAGCCGTTTCCCCATCCTGGATTACTTTGAGGCCTTCCATGTTCAATATACGCTCTCTCAGTGGGGTTGCATGAACATCTGTTATCATTTTTTACTTTTAATGACATAATGTTTTAATGTGGGGTTCAGGCTTCACCCACTCAGGAGAAAACCAACGCAGACCGAACTGATTCACCAGCATTCTTTAATGAACAATTTAGCCAGCAGGTCAACCATCAAACACCAGGAAAATTACAAGCTTACTGTACAATAACAGAGACCGGTGCCACATTCTGAAAATTGGTTTCTGAGAGCTGATTACTGATCTTCGCTCTGTTATTTCACGAATGATAAATCCAAAAACCAGCAACGACTCACTTTAACTCTTCAGACTGTAGCTGGAGGCGGCCAACCGGTGCCACGAAATCCAGGCTTTTCACCACACCCCACCACACACGCTGTAACGCATGAGTCAGAACGTAAACAGGATCTGTAATAAATTTCCCCGACACTGGTAGGTGTCTCACACAGGCTTAATAGCTGTGACATTCAGGCGTCTAGTGGTTCACTGATAGTTTGCTTACTATTGCTATCAAACAACATTTATCAGAGATGTTTGATATATTAAGCCCGAGAGAAAACTTGTCTTCCAACTTCTCGGGCCTCACACAAAGCCTGCTGTGCTTGGAGGCAATCAAACGCTGTGGTTTTACTGATATATCCGAGTCAAAAATGTGTCATCCTGCTAATATGAGTTAAAATATCAAAGAAAATAAAACCAGTCTTACATAATCGCAGCCTCTCAGCGTTGATCAATCACAGCTATTCAAATGCAACTGGGAGTGGATCCCACATAAAGATTGCAACTTCAGACTGGAACTCTGACAATCGTGGTGCGTGGTGCCAGAGCTGCTGGGAGAAAATAAAAATGGGTAAAGAACATAACCTGGCAAGGCTGCTACCCAGCTTCGCCTGAGAAACGGTGAACGCGGCAGAGCAGGTTTATCTCTGTCCAGAGTAATGGCCTCTGGAGGCCGTCTCGCGGTGTCACCGGACTCTCATTAGCATGTAGCAGCTCACCGTGAGCAGAGCTGTCTACCTCGGGGGGATCAGGGGTGCACAGCCCCTCATCTGGTTCTGATTTACAAGAGTGAAGGTGGAAAAGAGCTTTTTTTTTTTTTTTTTTTCTCTCCCTCTTTTTTAAGAAGGGTGAAAAACTTACTCTTTTCATTTCTGCACTTCTTCTCATTTCAGCTTCTCATTTAGCTTTCTTGGACCGTCAGGCTTTTGGATGCTTTCACTTGAAGGACTTGCATGAACTCAACCATGCAATTGTCAATTTAATCACCGCCTAATGCCAAGAATTTACAACAAAGAAACGTAAAAGGAATTCAATTTCATGTCCAGCTTTCATCTTCAGAAAAGATCTATTACTGTATATAAAAGTCAACTGCATAGGATTATGTGACAGGACGCATGATTAATGTATTGCTTTGAGGAACTAAGAATAACCCTGTGAGAAATTACCCATTTTTCTCCTCACCATAGTTTGAACCCCTCACTCAGTACTGAACTTTAATGGACAAATAAGTTTTTGCTGTGAGAGTAAAGTTCCTTAAATCTGAATCAAAAGAAACTAAAAGTATTTTATACTAACTACAGACCCGATTTCCTGTTCGCCCTCCAATTTCAAAACTGGTCTTATGATCCCAATTCTAAATTGTACCATATGTTCTCAAAAATTACTTTTTGCGAAAGCACATCCAGCAGGACCTAGAGTTAAAAATAGACACCAGGGAAATTTGGAGGTTGTTCAGGTATGTTGTTGGTTAGCTTCATATGGTAGATCTATTGAAGCCTCTCTATTATGATCAAGTATATCTACAGATGTGGTTGGAGAACAGATTTATAAGTGACTTGTGTTAGGATTCTTTGGCTGAAATCAGATCAGATGTTAATCTTAAGCTCATAGCCATTACCCGGAAAAACGTAGGGTGCTTTAAAAAAATATGACTGTGAAAAAATGCCATTCGTCTCATGAATCCAAGTCTGAAAATACGGGAAAGAGTCCTACTGGTTGTGTAAAGCTTTTTATGCACATTCAGGCAAATACAGAGTGAACAAAAAGAGGCAGCCTTTTGAAGGGATAGTTTAACCTTATGGGGAAAAATGCTTATTCACTTTTCTACCAAAAGAAAAACAGCAATCGAGTGTCTGTGCAATAGGTAGCTACGATGCTAAGGCTGGGATCGTTAGCTTAGCTTAGCACGAAGATTGCACGCAGGGGAAAAAGAAGAACTATCCACAGGTTGAAATAATACTTCCTCGCACATCTAAAGCTCACTACTTATATCTAGTTTATTTAATCTGGACAAAAACAGAGACTCTGGCAGTTGGAACTTCAGAGAGAGCCAAGCTAGCTGTTTCAACCTGCTCCCAATATTTCTTAATGCTAGGCTAATTGTTTGCTGGTTTTATCTTTATATTTAATACGCCGAAACAATGAGGTGGACGAGACAGCTCGAAAAAGAACAAAAAAGGATTGTAGTTATTTTTAACAGAGTCAGCAAACGGAGAAACGGGAGAAAGGAGTCAATATAACCCAGTGATAGCATGAGCTTAGCATACATTTTAGGTTGCTAAATTGTCCAGATGTTTTCTAAATGTGTGCTAAAACAGCCGTTAAAAACAGGACCAGAGTTAGCTGAAGCTGCCTGACCCCAGCGGCGGTGTTATACTCCTTGTTTACATCTCCTCCGTTATTGGAAGCACAGCTCCACGACTTGAGAGCGTGATTATCCCCCAAACAGGAGTCAGAACCAACAATAACAAGAGTGTCAAAATCCATTAATATTATTTTTTCTCATGCTCTGTACAAATATTATCTTGAGGCTCATAATATCCCATCAACAACGTCTAATGTTTCGCTCACACTCTCCTCCAGTTATTCATATTCAAATATTTGCCCTGTGTTGAACACTTTTGGACAAATATACAAAAAAAAAGTCAAATATTTAAAATAACAGATGCAGTGGAATTGTGTGCATTTTCTCTGAGGGAAGACTTTTGGGTTAGCCACAATAAATATGGAGGACCGCATTTAAAAACACAGACCTCAGTGCACTACAGTGTCCATCGCTTATTACAGTAGACCTCCCTACGAACAGCAGGAATGTTGACCAAACAGCAGATTTATTGTGGGTGTAAGGCCAGTGTAATAATCCACAAGGGTCCCTCAGGGGCTGCATGATGTAAGTTTAGCATCTCCCCAAGTACGTGAGAGCCAGCGTGAACCCATCTGCAGATGTCCACGTGCAGACCAGAATTTGTGTCTGCATGGAGAAGTCCTCACTACAAGCTCGACAGTCGTGTGCATGCACCGAAAACACAGATGCTGAAATATTGCAGATGTAACGGCGTCCTAGGAAGTCTAATAACAACTACGTGTCCGTGGTGTCTGCAGCTGTCTGTCTGCTCCGTCCGCAAGTGAGTAAAACCAAGTCTTTAAAGGGCAAGTCATGGTTTCTGCATCCCAATGCACTGACCCATGTGGACGTCGACCGATTTTTCACAGGATGCAGCAGCTAGTTACAGACTGGACTGTACCACTGTGTCCATATAGTTATTGTGGGGCGGCTGTGGCTCAGGTGGTAGAGCGAGTCAGTCAATGATTGGAAGGTCAGTGGTTTGATTCCGCCCTGTACCCTGTGTCATGATCGTTGTGTCCTTGGGCAAGACACTTCACCACCTTGCCTGGTGTGAAAGTGTATGAATGGATTGTTTGAGGTGGTGGTTGGTGTCAGTCTGCCCCAGGGCAATCGTAGAATGAATGTGTGTGAATGAATAACTGACAGTGTAAAGCGACTTTGAGTGTCCAGAAAAGCGCTATATAAATCTGATCAATTATTATTATTATTCCTAAAGTGTGCTGAGCATAGTAGGTGGACATAGCACAGGAATTCTGGAGAATTTAGAACTTGGAACCATGGAGGAAAATGATGTAGCTCCAAATCAAAGCATCTTCCAAGTCCAGCAGTGACTATCTGAACTGTGGATGATCGATGTTCTCCTTGCAAGCATTTGTTTTTAGTAGCATTTGTTTCCTTACACATGCAAGATTGAAATGTCTGCAGAGGGGTCCACGCGGGACGTTGCAGACTCGGGCAGAAAACGAAAATTACATCAAGCGGATGCAAAAAAAGAATGAACTGGCCGTGGTAATAACGACTACAAGTGCGTGGTGCCTGCAGCTGTTTGTGTACATGTCTGCCAGGGAGTTATAATCAAGGCTTAAGAACTTTGCAAATCCAACCTGAATTAAGTTTAAATAAATTCAATAAAAGGCAAAAAGGAATTCCCTGTAACACTTATCATAGACAGAATGCTGTGTAACGAGAAATCTAAGTGGACAAATTCACTGCATCCATTCCCTGAGTTTGTTTTTATCTCCGACATCTTATGTTTGATTTACTGCATTACTGGATTTGTACTAATCCTTTGTAACTGATATTGCCTGCCCATGCTATCTTAATGTTACACACAAACCCCTATTTAGGTCACATTTTAAATCCTGCTGTCGGTTTTATCTGATTTTTATGCCCCTTTTCTTCCACTATCTAACATCCAGCCTCGGGACAAAGTCATATTCTTTACGTCTGACTTTTAACATGACACTGCATGCCATTTGTTGCATGTAATACTCTCGATCTCCAATTTTAAGCTTGCTATGCTCGTTGCACACTGTGGTAGATAATATCCCCAGATAAATACCTAAATGCAAATGTAAATACGGGTTGGGAGTCCAAACACAGAAAAGCTCTTTTAGAGGAAATCTCATGAAAAAACAAACAAAACCAAGAAGAATGCGTTTTGAAAACTTTCCATTTCCAAAGATTATATCGGCTTTTTTCCTCCCCCTTCGTCACTAAAGACCCCTCTGAGACTATTACACTTACCTTTAAGTTTTACTAACTGTGACCCAATACCCCAAAGTAAGTGCACATAAAAACGCCACAGAAATTAATTACAAGGAAAGCTGATCTTCCCATTGTTAATTTTCCAGTTAAATGTTGGCATCCCTGTGGGAGTATCTCAGAAAGAGAAAAAAAAAAAACTCTTCAGGAGAGGTCATTATTGCGGCTCGGTCTGTAAAGATATGGTTTCAGTCCAGGAGGCGGCAGGGTTATGGCCGTAAGTGCTCACACACCAGAAAAAAAAAAAAAACACAGTTCAACTTTATAACACATGGAGAAGATACAAGAGAGGAGGGGAGGGCTTTCTGCTTTGATGCTCCGTCTGTCTTTTCTCAAGAATGAATACAATTATAGAAGGTCATTAAGATGCCTGCCTAGCAACCCACTGGCATCAGACTACATTACGTTGGCTGCGAGCCTGAAAGGCAAAGAAAACATTGGCCCAAGTGATGATCCAGGCTTGGCTGAAGGAGCAGGGAAGATATATTTTCAGTAACATGACATCAGTAAGTGCAGTTAGCCTGTATGTTGGATCATATCTTAAAGTGGATGTCAGCCTGAAAAACTTTTCACAGCATTGTAGCAGCGGCTTGTAGATTATGATATATGGCCACACAGTCCTGCTACACTTCACATACATGGTTATTTATACTCATGGCTACTATGCTATGAGCTGATAGTGGCCTGTCCCACATATTTTAGCATCTGCTTATGTTTCGTCCACAACATAATGCAGAAAAAGAGAATTTAGAAATTGTGTCGTCACACAGTTTATCCAGCAGCTTCTACTCCATCCCCACAAACCTTTAAACGCTGTCTGCAGCACATGTAGCAGAGCGCAGATAACACCTGAGCAGATGGTGGTGCGGAGTCAAGTGTGAGACGCTATATGTGACCCATCCATCCATCATCTATACACCGCTTAATCCTCACTAGGGTCATGGGGGGCTGGAGTCTATCCCAGCTGACTCAGGGTGAAGGCAGGTTCACCTGGACAGGTAACCAGTCTATCACAGGGCTACACTTAGAGACAGACAACCAAGCACACTCACATTCACACCTATGGACAATTTAGAATCACCAATTAACCTCAGCATGTTTCTGGACTGTGGGAGGAAGCCGGAGAACCCGGAGAGAACCCACGCTGCACGGGGAGAACGTGAAGAAAGATCCCGGGTGTCCTCACTGGGACGCGAACCGGTGACCTTCTTGCTACCAACTGCGCCACTTTGCAGCCCTATATGTGACCCATCTGCACAAAATCAGTCGCATTGCACTCTGGCCTATTATGCGTAAACCAAAGCGGCATGTTGCTACCACATGACGCAAATCACGGGACAGGATTGGCTGGCAGTGACACGTTTCCGCGGCTTCTTTCTGGTGTTACCGCTCATGCACGGTATTTGACAGCGATAATATTATATGTTACCACTAAATGGACCAAGCTAAGTAATAAACCCAAAATCAATATTTTATCATGTGTAATTCCGGCTGTATCGCGGATATAACCTAAGGCACAATGCGACTGATTTCGTGCAGATGGGTCACATGTAGTTTGTGATATAGCTGATGAGCAACGACTCCTTTCTCACTTTTACTCTGGCATATATATGTATATAGATGTATAAAAATACTGGCCAATACAATGGCATCAGCCTCAAAAATCCATAATCAGCAGGCCTCTACTTTATACTTATATTTTTATAGCTCATGAGCTAATCCAAAGAGGATATAGAACGCCCTGGGAAATGGCTAGCCATTGTAAACTGGGGTTATAAGATTAGGAGACATGGTTCTCAAAACGTCTCAAAACAGGCAATCTTCCCTGACCAGCCATAAAATTGTCTTTGCATCTCTCTCTCTCTCTCGCTAGCCCTCTCTTCTTTGTTGGCTTCTTCTGCAGGTTTCCATGAGACTGCAATGCCTTCCTTTGTCTCAAGAGCCTCTAAGATACCACATAGTAAATGTAAAGTGATAATTCACAAGGGGGAAAAATGACTGCATTGCTAACTGGTAAAAGCACGGTTGGACTGGAGGACAATGAGAGGCGGATGACAGATTGATAACGGAAGAGACGGAGCATGTACTTCTGGTCTCTCCATTATCGTTTTACTGCAACTACATGCTGTGGTATGTCTGAAGCCATACAATAATCTGATAGCGCGCACTCAAACTGCTGACTTTTACAGAAGCTGTAGGAGTTTAGTGTCTAGCCAGCTTGGATTCATTGCGCACCTGAGAGTAAAAATGTTCGAATTTAGGGTTATTCGCTGCTCTCGTGGCCAATATCTGCATTTTTACAGCGCCAGTAGTTCAGGTGCAACATATTGTAAAGGCATAATCTGTGCAGGAATCATTGTGGAAATAGCACATAACTGTACTGATATCATGACATAAGCTGAAAACTGCGAAGGAATCTTGCTCAAACTCGGTCGAGGAGCCAAGACTGCGATAGCGGCTCCTCCAGGAGTCAGGTGCGCTTAAACAAGGCCAGCGTCACAGTAGATATCGCTGAGCTATTCGCCACATCTGTCAGCGACTACTGTGAAACACTGGTAGCGTGGCTATTAAACCCTGGACCTATTTACTGGTGAACTGGTGAGCGTTTCCCAGGTGTTAGCTGTTATCTGTGAGGTATCACAGGAAAGCCGGCAGGTGTTTCCTGATGTCAGGGGGGTTAATGATGGACAAAGGGGTGCTAGAATCTCTAGACCAAGCTGTGAGTGGGGTATTATCAGACTCATATGATCCTGAATTCTCACAGAAATGACCACATCATTCCATCATTCATCACTCTTTAGATAAACAAAAGGAAACGTGTGACTTGTGCATCACTGAGAGGTGTAGTGCCACAACTCCCCTTCTTTCTCTTCCAAGAAAACCCATTTTTTTGTAGTTACGACATCTGTTTGGTGCCTTTTCTGAGCCCCTTATGTTCATGTACCGAGGTTCTGGACTCTCTGATGAACCATAGGCAAGCTGTTTTTTCTTTTTTCACTAACCTCACTCATGAATGTTGATTTTCCCACCATCTTATCTACAAGCAAAACTGAGCAAACACAAAATGCGTGCCCCCTCCGGACTGTGCGAGCCTGCGATTGTGTTGCTTGGCTTCGCTAACATTTCCTTGGGAGCTATTATTGGGCTGAAACTTTGCAGTGAGGGGGCAATTATCTGTACTCTTTAGCGCACGAGGATGATGTAATTAATTGCAGTTACATCCTCGCGTCCAGCTCTGGACAACTCTGCTGTCAAGGAGCGGCAGCGTTTCGAGTCAGGGACGCATGCTGTGTGTGGACGGTAAAGACAGAAGACGGTTGGAAAGAAAGTCCAGAAACCGCTAATTTCAGGGTTGCAGCGCTCAGAAGAACGAGAAGAATGTAGGAAGCACAGTCACCCCGATGGTTATGGCGACCGTTGTTTGTTTCCGCACCTGTGTGTGGGAAAAGAACATAAAAATCTTGGACGGACGCCACAGTGGAGAGAAGATCGCACCAGGAGTTAGCCTCATATCGTGAGAGGAAATCTGTACAGGAAAATATTTGAATCTTGAATTCAAACTGAATATTTTCTAATTTAGTTTTCAGACGCCCGTGTTACAGCGAGAAATGACAGTTTGCAGCGGTTTTGCAGTAAATTACGTATTCTGGACTTTATATTCTGACATTAGCAAACCGTGAGGCGATAGGATTGCGTCTAATTGTTTTCAAGGTTGATTCTAAAATAGAAAAATTATGTTGAAATGTGCAAAAAATGCACTGGTTTACCTCAACATGCTTTGATGATTGTAGCTCTGTTCCAGCAATTACTCCTAGCCTGACTTGTGCCCATAGAGCTGGAGAAGCGATTCTTCGAGAGTAAAAATATGTTGATTCTTTTTCCGTCTCTGTTTGCATTAATCAAACCAAATCTCTCGAATGAAGCTGTCAAACTTCTTTTAAGTCCAGAACCACAAAAACACTAAAAGGAAGTTTCCAGTGTGGGTTTTATGACCAAGAAATGAGTGATTTGCAAAAAAACTGTCCAGTTACTGACTCTCTGTCTTTTCTGTCTGCGAGGCTTCCATTTGTGTCTCCATTCATTCCAGTACAAGCACATGTCATCCCCGATATGCGCGAAGACAAATTGCGCTTTCCAAACATGAACATCTGACAATGCAGGATAAGATAAAACACCCCGTGCGGCACTCATCCAGCTGTTCAGTGTCCCGGTGTTGGAATGCGCTGCCATGTGAAGCCCCAGAAGAAGACATTCATTAAAGGATTAGGACCCACACTTTGTACTGACACATGAATGAGGGCAGCTGAAAGGAGAAGAATGAAATGATCAAAATGATATTCAAGCACCATTTTGCGCATGAGAGGAGATGCTGGCGGTGTAAGTAGCGGCAATCAAAACAAAGTGCAAAGATCCTCCCTTTTCTGAGGCAGCGCCGTGCTGGCAAAGACAACAACTGAGGTGGAATCCTGCCGCGGCTAAGCCTCTTCGGCGCACTTTTTCACCTCGTGTTTTAAAGGTGTCAAACGGGCCGACATCAAAGAAGCCATGACCACTTTCTTTAAATGGAGCAGAGATCAACAAATTCTCAACAGGCTGGGAAGACACTTTGTCTCTGGATGGGGCAGCAACAGCAGCAAGTGATTCAAGAGATGAATTCAGAAAGTAATTCAGTTAGGCAACGTTTCATGGGAATGCTACTAATCTTCCAGGGCCTTCCAGTAAGACCTCATATTTTCAATTTGCGATGTCTGAACTCTTCTCAAAAAGTTCATTCTTTGGTGTCCTAAAAACTGGTCTTAAAGTGTTTCAACTGCAGGTCCAAACCAAACAAAGGCATTATATTTCTTTGCTTGTTTATTGAAAGTTTCAATAATAGGCAATTTGGCAGCGACAGAAGGAATCCTCAGCCGAAAACCATAAAAGTGGCAGTATGTGTGGTCTGGTGCTGCCGTTGCGCTGAACTCCAAAGGAGGAGGAGGACCAGGGCCAGCGTATTTCCCGTAGCATAACACATGCCGACAGCAGGCAGACATGGCAAACTGGACTCTCCTTGTTCTCACACTCGGTGCCAAATTGGGGGAAATTCTTCCAGTGGCAAGTATCAATTACTCACTTTAAACAAACAACCAAAGCTTTTGAATATCAACACGGTGCGTGCGTGTCTCTCTATAGGGCATCTGATATGGGGAGACCACACACATGGGGTCACCTTTCAGCATCACCTTTCTCCTCATATTGACTCCTCTCCTCATTCGCGCTCCATACATCCCTCTCTGCTCTCTTTGACGGAACTGGAACAAGCTTTTATCTGACCTCAATCAAGGCAGAGGTGACGTTTTCTGCGCCCTCTTCCCAAAGCGAATCACATAATCCTGGTGTTGTGATTCTGCCTGGCACCGAAGAGTCACATTCTGACATTTCTCAAAACAGTTGTGTCTCATAAAGCATCGAGGGTGGGGGGGGCGAAAAACACATAAATCATTTTCACTCCAAAATGTCTCACTTGCAAATTGCATGACAGTGAAGCCGACAGCCATGAAGTCTGCATCGCCTGGCTTGGCCCCATCTGGTACGGATATACAGGCGACTTCAAATGGTCAGCTTCATCCTTAACACATATCACACTGCAGCCACGCAGCCACATGGTCCTCGTGAAGCTGTGCAGATTACATATTAAAGTGGATGGTGGATGTGGGGAGATCTCACAGTTTGTGGTGAAGACAATCCAACTCGGTATCAGATACATTAAAATCTGTAAAGGAGGGGGGCCAACCTGCTGCTAATAATTTGAGGGTTTGGATGAAGCGAAACCACAAGAAGAAGATGTCTTATTGGTTCTTTGTGTCTTTAAGAAGAGTCTGTGTGCACTAAAGAGCATCAGGCATGAAGCATAGGATCTCTAAACCTGTATACTGGATCATTCCCCGAGGAATGGTTGTTGGACAAATGCATAGTAAAGCAGTTTTAATGGTAAAACGTTATCATCTGGGGTCATTTTGGGGCCTAGTGTTTGCATTTAATAACTATCTAAATAGTTTTCTTGACCTAATCAAGCAGCTTTGGGGAGGAAACAAAAGTCTAAGAATAGACGGCCTTCCGCTGCACAAATTCAAGGTAGATGCAAGGTGAATATGTACCAAAACGGGCACCTCAAGCCTTTCTGTTTCCATTGCAGTGCAGGATCCGACACCAAGTGCATCAACAACTTCCCTGAGGTACCCTACCAAAGGGATCAATACAAGTTCTATCTAATCGAATCTAATCTAATCTAATCTAATCTAATCTAATCTAATCATCAACACAATAAAAACAGTAGTTACTGGGTGTAACTCTGGTTCTATGAGCAGAAAATGTATGTGTTTGATAGCCAGTATGGTGAATTTTAAGTTGTTGATGTGAGAAAGAAGACTGCTACTCAAAGAACCCCAAAAAGTGGCGCTTGTTGTCTTTTCTGAGTTCAACCAATCAGCCTCAAGACCCGCACAGTAGTTCTTCATGGCTGCTTCCAGGTACCTTGCCCTGAGTAGGTCCTTCTTTCTTTCTCAAAGGCAGCCCAGAAGGAGGTTCTACAGACGCAGTTCCTGCAATCACAACCCACACAAGAGTTTGGCTGCACTAAAATGGTCAACGAGTTCCTGCTTGTGGAAAACGGCCAAAAAATGGTCCCACACTGGTTGTGAACCAGTCTCCTGGGTGAAGATCCTGTTGTGGACTTACAGCTTCAGCTCCCCTCCATTTTCCTAAAGTGGACTTTGTGTTTTTTTCAGCATTTGCGACAACATCACAGTTTTTTTTTTCGGGATTTTTCTTTGCGTGAAAAAAGTATTTTCCCATAAAAGGTGAACGCAGTTTAGTTGTACAGGGACATGATTGTGTGGCACAAGGTTGCAATGGTAGCATCAAGATTTTCTTAAAGAAAGAACATAAGTTCGACTAAGAATCCATCAGAAAAGGCAGAGACACTGAGTTTTCCTCAGCACAAACAGACCACAATGCAGTTTCTGTCTTTGTGGATCAGTTTCGAGTGAGAACCTAAAGGATCACAGTCACCATATCTGACGCAAAACTTTAGTCGCAAACTGGTTTTACATGCTAATGCAGCTAATAGAACCAAACTGACAAATTAGCTCGCTACAACATCGCTAATGGGACATCAGGGTTAGCATATATGACCTGAAACTTTATACAGAACAGTTTAACTGTAACAACTGTGAGGACTTTATATGCTGCTAACTGACAAAGCTAACATTAGCAACAGCCAAGAAAAGAAATTGTTGGTAAAATAGGGACAATAATGTAAAAGTTTAGTGTTAATTAATTCAATCTTGTTCAATTATGATACATTCACATCTCCCTGGATGTGTTGGCTCATGAACATTTCCTTAAGTTTATGGTCTCAGTCATAGTTTTAAGGCCCCTCCAATACAACAAGATGTACATTTTGTAGTTTATGGTCCCATTCAGGTTAAAATAGATGATAAAGCCGTGTATGTTTTAAGGTGTGACTACCTTGTGATTGACAAGTTGAACCCCCGTCATGTCAGATTTTAGAAGACCAACGTGGCCAAATTTCAAACTCAAAGTCTACAAACCAATGTGGGACATCATGGAGGCCACAAACAACTTTTATATAAAGTGTCTGGTTGTTGTAGTGATAAACTGTGGCAGTGATTAAAAGCCGTTTCAGAATTGTTTGAAATAACACTTTACATTTTTAAAAAAACAAAAAGGACAAACCGAAGTGGTCACAAACTGTAAAAACTCTTCATCAATGAAGCAAACGTTCATTCACACAAACCGAAAGCCAACAACATCATCACCCATTTAACAAGCGATCACTTTGTTCGGTTAGTTTTTGAATGGCGCAAAAAAAAAAAAAAAATCTGCTTTTGATTACTGCCAGATAATAGCACGAGGCCCATCTTTCATACTGGTCTTTCACCAGCGATGGCAGGATGCTGTTAATTGTGAAAGCCAAAGCCGGTGCACATGTCAGCAGCTCCACATGCTGTGACATGGTGCGTTAGACTCCTACAATAGGGGTTTTTTTCAGCGTGAAAACTTTTGTGAGAAAGAGTCAAAAGTCCACCACTCACCGGGAAATTGAAAACATGAGGGTGTTTTCACACAGGAAGGGAAAAGGAGGCTTTGATTTCTTCAAGTGTTGACAGCGCAAGGACACCTTATCCAGAAAGCTCCCTCCCAAATGGCTTCTTGAGCAGCACCCAATACAACAAAGACTTCAAAAGAACGGCAGGTCATTCAGTTTAAAGGCAGCACCATGGGAGACATTCGTATGATGCAATCCCTTCATTCACTGTACATTTTAATGTGATTGTAATTCTGACCTGGAGGAACGGGGCAATGGTTTGAATGTAAATGAGCTCCAAAATCTCCATTTACTGCTGCAATTGTAGGCAAAAATGAGATCCAGGTGTCACAGTATAACTATCGAAACGCTCTTTATTTGAACTGCGGGGTTGTGCAAACCCGTTCTACTGTAAATCCAAAACAAATAAGTCTTTTTGTGGCGGGCTGGTCGGGGGCTGATTCGAGGCAGACTGCAGACGGGAGGCTGAAAATCGCACACAGTGAGAAAGGCTCTCAAGCATGAGAATAGCGATGAAGCCGGGTTTTCATATCAAACTAATAAGAGTCATATGGCGAGAAAAAGGCATCGGCAGTCCACGCTGGGGATTGATGTGGAGAGTGGAGTGAGATATCATGGCAGCACACTGTTTTTCTTGCGCTGTTGCGAAAACAGACACTAGGACTCGGTGCAAGTAGCAGCCGCTCCGTAATGTGTGGTTTGAGAAGCAAATGAGCAATATAACCGCTAGTGACTCTGAACGCAGACGCCGTGCATCAACACACAACTACAACGATCTGCACAGCGTGACTCACATGTGTTTTGTCAATACATCTGGCAAACAAGCCAACCTCTAAATCAAGTTCTTATTTATATATATAGTTTAAAAACTGCAATCTGTTCTTTATGGCAAACAGTTCATTACAGTGGACGTAAAGATGGTCGGAGCTTTCGTCAGATTACCTTTCACTGGGAACAGCTTGCCAAAGGGCCCCGGAGGCTTCAAGCAAAACCCTAATTTCCTTGCAAATCCCATACACCAATATTAGTTTTAAACTAGCAAAGCATTTTACGTCATCTCGAAAGAGTGATGGTGCCCAAAAGTATAGGAAATCGAGTCACAGAAGGATTTAGCACTTGTGCCAAAAACACTGAGACCTGTAGGAATTTAAATTTGTTCATATCATAAGCTCAGGAAAGCCTTTCAAGTCCTAGTGTACTTTAAAATTGTATTTTGCCACCATTTTTTACGGCCTGAAACGTCCATGCAATGAATGATTACTTCCTGCACGAGTCACGCTGAGCAGACTTTCCATTTTGCTTTGCCTCTATTTTTCACAACTGATCACGCCGTATATTTTTAGTATTCTGTACATGCTGCCGCTTTTCAGCTGCTGGCCACGATAAATATACAACGCTACTGTTATTGTAAAAATAATCCGTCCTTTAAAGATGTAATCTATACAGCTGGAACCCGACATCCAAATGAAAGCTTGATAAAGACATTAATATATTAGTCATTCAGCACAGCGCATTATGTGCCTGTTTTTTGTAAATAGATTTATTAAAGTGAGCACTTTTGGCTCCGTCTATTTGTACATTAACACATGCTTTCTTCTCTTGTTGTTTTTTTTGGTGTATTTTCATAATATCAAGTTGTGTGTACACTTCAGATTTAACCTTTATCACTTCCTTTCCCCACAGCTACACACCAGATGTATAGAGGTGTATTTATTACAGTTTCTTCGGCTGTGCCTCCGGAGGCTGAGCAGGTCATCTGTTAATTTCGGGGTTTGAAGTTCGATCCCCGGCCTTCTCCTGGCCACATGTCAAAAGCCTCCCCCGAGCGAGACATTCGACCTGAAATCGCTCCGAGCCTGGCAGCTCCGCCACGA
Source organism: Stegastes partitus (assembly GCF_000690725.1). Classification (NCBI taxonomy): domain Eukaryota; kingdom Metazoa; phylum Chordata; class Actinopteri; family Pomacentridae; genus Stegastes; species Stegastes partitus. The sequence continues at coordinate 212,329 of NW_007578401.1, read as the reverse complement.
CCGACGCGTGAAACGGTGAATGAGCGGCGCTGTAAAAGGAAGCCTACAACTGCAGTCCATTCACACCATCTGACTGTTTTGTCTACTGTATGCTTCTGCTATTTGCTGATGGAGCAACCAAAGTTCCCCTCATGGACCATTAAAGCTCGATTTTAGCTTGTGATTAAGTTGAGTTGTGCTTCCAGCGAGCTCAGCAACATTAAGGGGGAAAACCCCAACAAGCAGCTGTAGGCGATGCATCGTCAGCCCGTATTTCTCCGAGAAGGCTACTCGTTGCATGATTTCGCATTTTTGTGTGATGACTGATGCTCTGAACGGACTACAAAAGGCCAAGACAAAAGCAAAGGCTGGCTGCTGTGCGAAGATTAAAACACAAAACTTAAGAAACTTCCCTTCAACTGGGGGGGAAAAGTGTAGACTGGAATAAAGGAGGACGCCACCTCAAAAATGTAATGATGGTAGCTGTCAGCCTGTTTGACTCTGTGAGCTCTTATTCTGTGCTTAGTGGCACAAACACAAGCATGTAGACACAAAATGCTATCGCTAAACAATGGGTGTGTTAGGAATATGTCTTTTTTGATAAATTTTTTTGAGGGCTTTAGAGACAGTGGGAGCTCAGTATTCGTTTTTGTTGCTCCTTTTATATTTTTCTCACATTGGGCTCATTTTTAACTGCAATAGAAAGTCTTGCGCCTCTATGGAAGCAGTAAAACCTTGGCTTAAATTGTACCCACAGGTGGTACCAATGCTGGAAAAGCTATTTTACCGTCGATATTTCTCATTTGACTCCTGAAGCACAGCCTGCAGTTCAGCCGAGAAGCACTCGAAGTCGCTGATTGCTTCTCGGTCGCACTGAGCTCAGACGCTTTTGTGTTTTTCACTTCCTGGCTCTGATAAACGGTATAATTTTGGAGATTGTTTTATATGATAACATGCCTTTGGAGCTCTGGTTTTGGAGTTGGGAGGGTTAACTAAGCCACAGCCAGGTCTTGCTGTTGCTGCACATTCACTGGGCTTTGTGGAAGTTTCAGACTATGATTGATCATAATTCACTGCGCTGCTGGCTTACTGCAGCGCTGATGTAACTTCCCTTTTCACTCTCAGTGATCACATTCACAGTTGACCCTTTCTTGCCAAAGAATTGTTTCCAGAGGATTTTTTTTTTTTTTTTAACCTCACTAAAATCCAAACATGAAGAGTTTACACAACATTCAGCCAAAAAGGGCAAAAAGGCAAACGGATTGACGGCTGATGCAGCAAATCACCGACGAGCGCGATGATTCACACACCTGCTCCTTCCAATAGTGAGACAGACAAATGAAAGCCATTCGGGAGATCCTGGACCATGTTTGGCTCGAGGGGGCCAGAGAATGACTCAACAGCAGGTTTCTGACATGGAGTAAATCAAAGAGGACTAAGATTGTACACCGCAGACCACAAGAGCAGGTGCCTGAAAGAGTTATTTCATAAATCTTCTTTCTGATTTACAGACTTGTTATCCAAAAACAAAACACGTTTGCGACTGACAGTGCCTCTGTAATTTGCTGTACAGCGACACGTTTCTTGGACAGAGCCGCATCGGCGTTGTTGAGATGACATGAGATTTGTTTTATTGTTGTGTTGCACCGTCACTGAACCGGGGAGCTGTAAACACAACACTGACTTACAGCGCACATAGCATGTTAGCCGACTCTTGTGTCGACACATCAAGCAAGCCAACGGTTTTTTTTAGAATTTGGTCAGCTTTTAGCACCAATAGTGGGAATGAACTTGCTCTTTAGCTGCTGAATGCTTTGCTGTGTTACCATTTGGTGCTGAGCAGGTCGGATGTTTAAAGCTTCTTCTTAAAAAAGTGCAGCCTTTTAGTGCCAATGGCTTCATGAGCATATGTCAAACAGTAAAGATGCGAGCTACAAAACCAAAACAATGGATTGATAGATACTAAAAATGCTCCAGAAAGCTGGGGGCGGGGACCTGCACAATCAGGCGATCTCCATGTTTAATTATAGGCCCTTCAAATGACAGGGGAAAAAAATCATAAAATCATTTTGTGGGGTTATTTTTCAGTTGTGTACTTACTTTGCAGCAGTGTTAAGGCTGGATAGCTGCCTGCCAACAGCAGCTGTGTTTGTTTGGTGAATCACAAACAGGGTGTGTTGTGGATCGAACTCTGCCTTAACTTTCTAACATCTCCATCCAGACGATGATTGTCAGTTAAAGAATTCGGTTTTCGAGTGAGCTCAGAAACGGCGGATCAAAGTCGACGTGGAGGTGATACGGATAAATGTTCCCCTTTTATGGCAGGTGATTGATCTCGGGAGTGTTTGTCTAAGAAAAACACATGCTGATGGGTGTTGGCAGCCGGCGGTGCTCTGGAACGGTGAAGAATGATGTAGTTATTACTGAGAATAAAAAGGGGGAAAAAAATAGATTTGATTAAAATGGTTGTGTGTTTTCTGAGGCTAATGTGGAGGAGAGAACAAAGATTTCTGATTTCTGTAATGAGCACTCAAGCTCATTCTCAAAATCACTTTCTGAAGGACTTGGTCCCGTCCTGGAATTGCATTAAGTTGAACTTGTCTTCATCTCAAACAAACAGGACTCTGAATTTATTCTACGACTGGTCACATCCACAACTGCAGGAATATCACTAAGCCGCCTGTCTGAGTGACTTGTTAACACCATTATTACGACTGGACGTAAAATGTTATGCTTGAAAACCAAACCAGACAAACCAGGATCTAAGTTCTGCTATTTCATTTTTTGGCCACTTGAGGCAACAGGAGGTTGTTGTATCTGTGTCCTGTAGCAAAGGGGGGATTTTAAAAACGACAAAATGCAAATAGCAGAAAGGGTGGAGTAAGGCGGTACAAAAGAAGAGTTTTTAGAGAACTCACCCTTTTCAATTCTATTAAGGCTTAAAGTTATGCCAAAAACGGGTACGGCTGCTCTGAGCGAGGCCCGACCCAGCTCCACCTCTTTGGTACATTTTGGATTAGCCAGAAGTTAGGAGGAGTCAGGAGGCCACCACGCTGAGCTTCAAAGCCGCTGTTCAGGAAACCTTTAGGGTGACGTCACAGAGGAGCCATCCCTTTATATACAGTCTACGGGGACGTTGTTCAACTTTTACCAGCTCAGCATAAAGCACAAAGAAAGGCCAGCTAAGTGGAAGCTGTGCTAGCAAAGCTACCGATCTAGAACTATTCAAGAATCTCTTTACCCCTCGCCCACAGACGTTTAGGAAATACAAGGCGTGTCAGGAAAGTTCCAGGACTGGTGTCACAAAAGATATATTTCAAATCCAAACTACCAGTTTTTCCCTTCCAAGTCTGACACACTTCCCCAGCCTTCTCTGCCACACCGAGAAGCCTTCCAGGATCTTCTTAGCTCTGTTGTCACAGCCATCTTGATGTCGTCCACGTCTTCTAAATGAACTTGAGGAAGAGGAAACAATCCCACGGAGCCAGGTGGGGTGAGTAGGGAGGTTGCTCCAGCACGGAGATGTTCTTCTCAGCCAGGACCTGTGGGATGCTCAGGGCGTTGTCATGGTGAAGCAGCCTCCACTGGTCCTGACACAACTCTGCCTCTTCTGGATGAAGTAAACGCTGCAGGATCTCTTTGTGCTGGTTGATGGTCTGGAGGGGAAAACTGGTGGTTTGTAGCTTGGATTTGAAGCATATCTTTTGTGACACCAGTCCTGGAACTTTTCTGACACACCTCATATAAACCACAGATCAGTGATTTATTTAACTACTGTATGTTTCAGGGAACTGCTTCAGTGGTGCAATGCAATGGTTTGTATGTTCCTAATTCCATCAGGTCCTGGTCTTGACTTGGTGTCGCCTGCCTTGGCCTTGTTCTTGTCTCGACACATTCTGGTCTAATGACTTGGTGTCCCATTAGATCAGGGGTGTCCAATCCTGGTCCTCGAGGGCCACAATCCTGCATGTTGTAGATGTTTCCCTCTTCCAACACACCTGATTCACGTGATCAGGATCGTTATCAGGCTTCTGCAGAGCTTGACGATGAGCTGATCATTTGAATCCGGTGTGTTGGAAGAGGGACACATCTAAAACATGCAGGATTGTGGCCCTCGAGGACCAGGATTGGAGACCCCTGCTTTAGATGATCTTTGCCACAACCTATTATGCAAACACAGAGAGAAACGTGACCGCTCCTGGCAGCTGGTCTTCCACTAAACTACCCCAAATAGAAAGTCTGAGAGTTCAGCCTTATAGTTATCAAAAGTTTTGACTCAATTCATACAATGCAAGGTTTTTTCGATTCAGAAACACTAATGTAAAAGTACAAATACGTCTCTTTGCGACACAAGCGATGATCGGTGTACATTTAAAACGCAACAGCAGATGTTGGAGGATCTCAGTGTGAGGGCGTTTGAGAACAAAGAGGCTTCGTCGTCAGCGAGAGCTCTGCAACTGCAATTCTATACGTTCTTCCTGACTGCCAGAGGCGGTATGTAACACAAGGATCCCCATCACTCATGAGTGTGAACTTGAAATCTTATCAGTCACATGTTCTGCTGGATAAAAGAGCCAGCCACCCGTCACATGTGTCTTTGTCATCATAATTTTTCACACAGGTAACCCATTAGGAGGGTATCACCTCCTGCGCCTCCAGCGTTACCCTGACTGTGTGGAGATATTATTTAATCCTCCAGAGGTTGCATAGCTGGAGTTTAGCTTTCTAGACCTGCCTGGATGATTCTTAGGTGTTTCTTTAGCAGCGTTAGCTTGATAACACGGCAGAGTTCAGCCATTTTTCTCTTCAATGGACATGCATTTGCACCCCCTGGGCTGTACTGTAACCTATCTATTGCTGTGTTACTCCCCATCCTTGCTATGTACTACCATTACAGTTGACACACCAAAGATTTTCAAACTACAGACCAAGTAGCTGCTAGTTTGGGATTGTGGCTGCATTAAATTCAAGAGCAGCTGTTGAGGTGAGGTAGGGGGGCATTATTCTGCTGGGGGTGGAGGCCACTTGTAGGGTGGTGTGTGGTCTCCAACAATGTCTGGTTCATTTTGATTTTCATGCAGGCAAAGTGAAAGCAATGACGGGGGCGTGTCAGAACCAGGCACCTGCTGGTCTGCATTAGAACTGAGGTCACCGTCTCTGGCAACCCGGTCCTCTTCTGGGCAGAAGACTGAAGGTGGATGATTTGAAGCAGATAGGACTTTGCCTGTGGGTAGGGTGTCGGAGACGACCGGAGAAAACTAAAGACTCAGCTTGTCAGTGCAGAGTCGGAGGATTTCCCGTGTCAAGCCTCCCATTTGTCCTGGTGTTGTTCTGCCAGAAAAAGTTAATGCCTAATTGATGATGTTATGAAGCGTGGAAGTTTGATAGTGTAGTTGTTGACCAAACTCTACACTGGGGACGGTAATTTCTGGACAGAGCGCTGATACGGGAAATGGCTTTCACAGAGATCACATGCTACTTTCCACACTTTTTCATATTTTATCATTTAACTTCTAAAGTGTTTACAAATAAACTTTATAACCTGTGTAACTATTTAGACGTCCGATAACGATGTCAGTGTACATGTGGGCGCCAAACGACCCATAACTCCCCAAACCATAACAGACAAGGCTTAAAGCCATTTATTGACTATTTTATTACTGTGCATCACCAGTTATATTGAACTTTATGGAACGAGCTGTCCAGGATCTCTGTGCACTTTGGCTCTGAACGGGCTCTTTGCTATTGGATTTGTCCACACGCAAATGGGAATGGTGACAGCTTCACTGTGACAGAAAGCTTTCTGCTATTTCCAGCATCACACTTCTGCTCTATTTCTTTTTTTTTTAAACTTGTAAAATGAAAAAAGAAAGAAAAACAAGATCGTTGGGCAGAATTAACTGAGGGACCTCATGAACTTTTCAGTGCTTTTCATCAGAATAGGGTAAATATTATAATCTGTCCTCATGAAGCGGAGCATGAATGTTTATCAGTGGAGTTAAAGAGGAGAAAACAAGCAATGCTTTAACAGTTCCTATTAACAGACTTCAGTCATTTCAGATTTCGTGCTCAGAATGAAAAACGAGAATTACTCACATAACAGAGAATGTGTTTCTTTAATGTGATTTCTGGTGGAGGGATTGAGGGTCACATTGATGCAGATTGATTGTAGCTTTCGTTCTTCAGGCTGAGGACAAATGCCGCAGTGGGTGATTAAATCCAGGCCCTACGCTTGGACGCTTCTAGGGCGGATTTTCCGAGAGCAAGGGACTTGGCGCCGGGGATCCTGTGTATTTTCCACCCTGATCTCTGCTTGGCAGAGGCCTAAATAATAAAGCTCTTTTTACTGAGCTGCCCGGGGTTCCCTGTGTACAAACACAAGCCCCCCACCCCCTTGTCTCTGCTGTTTTAACATGACCCGGAGCCATGGGGGTTTACCTCACACCCCACTAAGCTCCTGTCCTGTAGTTGTCTGAAAGTCAAGCCCCCACTCTGCCCCAGACTCACAAACACACTGGGGTCAAGCCAATTTGGTCTTGAAGTAATTTTACTAGGACCAAAGCGTACAATGCTGGGCTTGATCAGGGAACAGGCGAAGCAGCTAACGACTGACAACCGTCTAAACCAAATCTTGAAGAAAAATAAGTCGTGGAAAGCCTCCAAAAGTGAAAAAGTGAAGGTAATTCGGGGAGTTTTCAGCGCAGTGCACACAGCGCCCATACCTACACATGCCTGCTGGTCAATACTCCACATGTGTTTTGACTGTTATTTTTAATTGCATCATGGAGTGCGGCGGTGGGCGCGTCCAGGGCGATCGCGGAAACGTAGCGAGCGGTGATGAAACGTCCATTCATGCGGCCATGTGTGGATGTGTGTTTATTTAACTACTGTGCAGGTTAATCTGGGTCCTCAAAGCCTGGTGCTGTGTGTTGGTGCCAAGGCTCACAAACCTTGTGCACTCTGATCAGCCTGCCAGCTTTGAAACCTGAGAGAAACCTCCTCCGAAAAGCTACGACCCAGGCCTCTTCTGCTCTCGGAAGAAAATTTAAATCAAAGAGGTTTTTTTGTTTTTTTCTATGATTGCATGAATACCAAGCTTGTCATAAAATGTGCTCTCCAGTAGAAAATGTTCCACATTTCCGGCTGCGCTGTTGGCCATAACAATGCGTCACTGACAGGATTTGGTGGCACCTTTACCTCCATATGCCCACAAACGTAAAGCATTTAATAGAGATCCAGTCTCTGCGTAGGCGGAGCTGTGTGCTCCAAAAGCCAAAACAGTAGCTTGGTAGTGGAGGAAAATTAAGTGATTTTTCCATTTTTACCGCCTGAGCCATTTTTCCCATGAACAATAAAATGAAAACAACACATAAGCCTCGGGGAACACTGGAAGAAATTAGTCCCCAACTGCAGTAGCTAATCAACACAGCCACAACACACGCTGTGACAGAATGTTTAAGGCCGATGCCAGTGTGGCACCCTGAGCTTCTGCGCTGCAGTCATAGCAAACCACATGAAACTCACCATGACATAAAGTTATTGAAAATCTCAGATAATTACAGAGGAGGGATGTTTAATAAGACTGTGTGACTGCTGCTAATCTTAGAGCACATTTAATGAGTGTCAGGATAGCTTTGGCGAGGGCAGCGTGCATTAAATCTTAACCTATAAAATCTTTATCAGACTTAGATGTAATCATGTAAAGCAGCAATCGGCACCAAACCAGCAGAGGAGACGTGTCTTCTTTCCATTCACAGCGAAAAGACTTTTCTCTCATTTTCAGCTTGCATGCTGCTGAATATGTGCTCCACTCATTAGCAAATACCAAGAACGCCAAACAGGAAAACAATCTGTTTCATGTGTGTTACTGGATGCTTTTGGACACTTGAAGGCCTTGTCCACATTTACACAGATCGTCCTTCTCAGCTTAAAAAACAAAAACAAAAGAATCCTGTCCACACAACTTTCATTTTGCAGAAAACTCTCCCCACACACGAACGCAAAAACAACTACAAATGCTCTGATAAGCACGCCAGGCCATCACCGATACGCCAAATACCAGAGAAGAACACTCTGTCATTTCTTAATTTCTGCAGGCTTTAAGCTGCAGGCGAAGGTGAAACGTGCAACAATGCTGAGTTAGGTCGTAAACTTGAGCTCACGTACAGAAAACTGTACGTATATCAGGCACATGCTCATTACAAAAGAGGTGACAAAACCATTTCATACGTCCACGGAGGGTTTCTACAAATCTGTGCTTCAGAAACACAATCTCCATTTGAGTTTGCAAAATATTTGTTCTGCTAAATAACTATATTAGTGTGGATAAGGCCCCAATAAGGCCACACACACACACACACACACACACACACACACACACACACACACACACAGAGGAACGAGGGGGAAAAAAACGACAGAACTAAGACAAATGGGATTAGTCTTTATCTTCTCAGCAGAGTGAGGAGGAAGAAGAAAACACTGGTACCAAGCACAGCTCCTCTGGCGCCAAGCCAGCGTTAAATATCAAGAATCAGTTTACAGTTTGACTTCACAGCAGCGCCTCCCTTCTCTGGAGTCCATCTGCGAGCGAGTTAAATTTTTTTTTATCCAAAATGTGCGCGGATGAGGTGCTCGTACAGCAGCAGCCTCTCCAAAGTACACCCAGCGGCCATCTGTGTATGACAAAGTCTTCACCACACTTACTTGGATTTCACTCTCAGTCCTAGTTGTACTCATCCTCTCACTTTGGAGAATTCAACAATCTTTTGTGTGCAGTTGTTTAGACATCCTGCTTGTCAGCTCGGCCTTCTCACTGTTTTTCTCATCCCCATAAAATGATTTGGCCTCATCCATCCCTCTGTTCCCCCCCTCCGATGTGTTTGCGCCGGGGTGCACCCAGCTCCCTCTCTGCTACTGTGTGTCGTACGTGGCCAGCACCATCAATCTCTGCAGCTGTTTGAACAAGCAACACAAACAGGAGGCGCTGCGTCATGCTGTGTTAGCCTCGGCCTCCTCCCTCCACATTTCTCCGTCCAATTCATGCTTTATGAGTCTGATGGTTATCTGAACTCCTACACTAACTGGCAGGGTTATTGGCAAAGCCGTGTTTTGTTTTTTCTTCTCGAGTCTAACCAGTTGTGAGGAGGTCTACAATCTAGTCCCTACATCTCATCTGGAATAAACAGCTTACAACCGCTCACAGAAAACTGTTTTCTGAGTATCTCTCTATGACGAGCTAAATATAGTGTTTACAATTTTAGCCCCTGTGTATTTTTTTGGTTTTAGGTTTGTGGGTGCAGGATGGATCCCAGCGTGGATCGTTGATAATATCAGTGAAGCGCCAGCAAGCAGATAGGATCAGTCAGGCTCAGGGCAATGACGCACGTTACCACCATGCACTGCAGAATAAATCATCACGCCATGGGCTGAGGTACACCATCACCCATCCTGTGGTAATGCTGGTAACACTGGCAATCTGTGGCATTACGATTCCCACGAGGCCATATATTAGCATGTCTACGGGCGGACCTTCAGATGATATACTAGTCCACCATGAGGTGCCGTATAAGCTGAGTTAGCTGCACCGTAAAGGAGTAGTTCAGCATTTTGGGAAAACATGTTTCACTGTCTTGTTGAGATTAGAAGATCTACAACTCAAGTATAGAGCCACAGATGGAAAACGGTTAGCTACGTTTAGCAAAAAGTCGCTAGAATACTGAAAAAGACCAAAAAAAGAGAGAGAGCACATTACTCCAGTTCTTAGATTTTTGCAGCAACTTCCTGTTACACATGGATCTGGATTTATTTTTATTGTCTGTACCTCTCTGAACGGTCTGGGAGCAGGTCTCTCAGATCGGCAGGGACTGGTCAGAGATCAGACGAGACGAGGCCAAATGGTGTTTAGCCATTATTCTGCAAACCAGCAGCCCTTAAAAGTTAGACTTTAGAGTGAGCTATAAACTGTTCTTTTATCCACTGCTGTTAAGTAAACCTGTCTGCACTTTTATTCCCTTCATAATGTTTATTTTATTGTATACTTTATCTCTTTCATGCTTTTATTTTTCTCATCTCTTGTCTTTTTTAGCTGTTTTTGTTTTAACTCTTCTATAAATCTCTGTGCAATCACATTCAATTATTTGAATTTATTACTTAAACACTGATAAAATGTGTTTTTATTTTTTTTGTAAATCTACCTGTAAGCCCAGTGTATGACACGGTGCTGTGTAAATAAACCTTTGGCTGTGGACTGTCCTGGTAAATCTTCCTTTACCTCATCCAGCACATCTGTTTGCTGTGAGTTGATCAGCTGGTTGAGATGCCGCCAGATTCCCCTCCGCAGTTCTTGTAGCGCAGACATCTTTTCACTTCAGGCGTCACTGGTGCAGCTTGTTGGTCCAGGAACTTGACGTCAGGTTCTTTTATGGATTAGCTGCCATCGGGTGAAGGAGCTAATCCTGGATGAGCCCCCAGGATTGTTGACCGCCAGGTCCTGGGATGTGAGGCAAAAACACTTTAGCTTGCTTTCAGCTCGATTACAGGATTTACTCTGCTTCCTCAACAAGAACACAACACTAACTCCAAGCAGCTCATTTCCACCATATTGTGATTTCCAGCTGATGTTAAAGTCCATTAATTTTATCTACACCATTAGATTCATGGAGAGTCAGAACATAGCTCTAGCATTTGAATTAACATTGATATCATTAACAACGAGTTGACGGAGTGATGAACGGTCGATCTGTACTCTCAAATATTTTGTACACTTCTGCAGTTATTTCCTGGCTTTAAAGCTGTTAGCTAACGCTATGCTAGGTTGGCATACCTACAGCGATGTTATTGCTCACATCAACAGACAGGGAGTAACTTAAGCTGGGTTAGCACAACTTTAGCAATGCAACGTGGTAAATGGTCTGCACTTATACAGCGCTTTTATCCAAAGCGCTTTACAATGTGTTTCTCATTCACCCATTCACACACATTCATACACCTGCCATGCAAGGTGCTGCCTGCAACTTGGAGCAGGGGATCAAACCACCAACCTTGCGATTGGAGGACAACCACCTGAGCCACAGCCGCCCAACGTAAATGAAAGCATGAACGACGCAACGAAGCACGCGTCAGTCGTCCTGACTCCATAGCAAAGAGAGTTAAAATGAACCAGGAGACATGCTGAGTCATTGTTAATGTCACAACGTGGTTCTGAACTTATCTGTCAGTGGCTCCGCTCAGCCCACTCCTGTGATGCTGCCTGGCTGTAGCTTCCTCCTGTACTGCTGAAGGACTGAATGGAGGCAGAGCTCCATCTAGTGGACAAACAGCGTAACGACAGCATTCTGCACCAGTGTGACAGCCAACAGCGTTTACTGTTTTATGAGAAAATAACCAGATAGGAAATCAGAACATCACCATATTTAATCATCTTTTCATTGTCTTGCTAATTAACAAACAAACAAACAAATAAACGGCAGGTAAAACATCACAACAGTAACAGAATGTTCGCTGTAGCTCCAGGTAAGTTGCACTATTTCCCAACTTAACAGATTTTACACTCAGAAAACATACGAGTAACCTCAGCATATAAAAACAAACCTTTAAAAAATAAAAATATGAAGCACTAAAATACAATAATGTCAATAAGTGTTCATGTTGCCCACTTGTACTGGAATTACATATTGCCTTTAGCAATAAATAAATGCTCATTTGGTTTGTCAGTTTCAAACATCATTTTAAACGTTTCTATTCTTTCATGTCACACACATTAGCAGTTCTGTTTTAATCATCATATTACTCCTGCTTCACTGTAAGATTCACACATCAGCTGCATTCACATCTCTCCAAAAGCTCGTCACAAACACAAGAAAACAGGTCAACAAAAAGCTAAATATACGCATTAGCCCTTTAGCTTTGTTAGCAGCAGAACAAACTCTCATTAGCATTGTCGCCAATTAGCAACAGGCCCGTTAGCCGAGCATGACAGAACACAGCAAAACATATTTATTTCAACACATGATCGCGAAACTACTCAGCTCTAAGCACTGCACGTTTTAACCAAGGACTCACAACACTTCTGTCCCTCACACTGGGGTACACACATGGATGTTAGAGGAGGATTAACCCACCTGGATGTGTGAACAGCGAGGTAGAAAACATTAGTTTGTTGGATTTATTCGGCTGCGTCGCCTCTGTAGGGTTTTAGGCTCCTGTAACGCTGTGCGCCTCCTGCTGGCCGGTTTGAGTACCGCGTCAATATTGCGACCTCAATGTTACTGACTTCTTAAATCACAATGTAAGACACAATAAGAATAAAAATATATAGTTTTGAATATTTTTAGCCACATTTGACTTATTTAACTAAATATTTCTGCAATGAACTGTAACATAGTCCTACAATGAATTGTAATATGTCCCAATGACTTAATAAAACTTATTTTAAAAAACTTTTTACACACTGTTTTTATCTTTTCCTGCTGTAGCCAGCTCCATACTTACAGGTATAACACTTCAACATTAAAATGCATTTTTTTAAAAAAACAAAAAAAAACAACTAAGTAGACCAGTGTGCTTTTTTGACTTGCGTACTTCCATTATCCCAAATGTTTTTTTTGTTTGTTTGTTTGTTTTTATTTTTTTGATGATGTTTAAACTGTCAGTGAAAAAAAAAATCATAAATATATATTTTTTATTTGTTCGTATCTTCACTTTAAACACTGGACGATATATCATCAGACAATGCAGATTGAAGAAGATGAAAGAGAGAAAATAGTCTTTGCGTCTCAACTTGTAAACAATAAAGAAAGTGAGGGAGTAGTAGGTAAACTAGCTAGCCAGCTAGCTGCTCTGTTGTTTGTACTGCTCATAGTCATATAAGTGTGATCATTGTGACCACAAGTGATGAATTCTCCACATAACATTAGCTACAGTATCTGTATGGTAAATTAGCAATTACTGTTATGTTAGCTAGCGTCACTTGTAGCCATTTCATTAGAATTAAATGGCGTAATGGTAAATATACGTGACTAAACATAAATTAAACGTTGACATGTTGTCCATGAACAGAAGGCCTTACTGAGTCACATTGGATAAGTTGACCCCTAGTGGAAGAAATAAAAGATTGTACGTTTAAAGGACCAACATGTAGCATCTGGGGAGGATCTATGACAGAAACTGAATGCACCATCATGCTTTGGTTAGTGTAAAATCACCTGTAACTGCCAATATTTGTCTTTTAGTTAGCTTAAATTAACCTTTGATATCAACAGGAGAAGCAAACACTGCCTTCAGAGAGGGCCTTTGGAGTTTGAGTGAAAGGGTGGAATAAATCGTCCCTCTATCTCTGCATTTAAACTCAGCTTAGGTTTCTATAAATAGCCCAAAATTAAATTACCTCTGAGCAATGTGTAACTCAGATCACTGAATGAGACTTGGAGGCACAGTGGTGGTTGATCAGTGAAGGTTTTAGGTTACTGGTTAGAAGGTTTGAAGCTCCAGCACCACCAAGCTGCCACTTTGGAGCGAGGCCTTTAACCCTGTTTGTTACAGAGGACCACATTTTTTAAAATCAGATTTGTAGAGAATATAGTACAGTTACCCAGGACAGTGTGGTTCTCTGTTTATCTGTCTGTTATGCTATGCTAAGTATTCAGCAAATGAAGACTTGTTGCTTCCTTACAAGCCCGACAACAAATCCCCAAACTTGAACAAAACCTCTTTTATACTCGTGTCTAACCTTACAGCATTAAGCTTGTTGGGTTTCAGAGCAGAAAAATAAATGAGTCAAACAAGTGGCAACAGACAAGCAAACGCTCCCGGTAAAAAAAAACCATGAGACCAAACCTTTCTGCACATACAGTAAGTTCTTCCAAGCAGCTCTGAAATGTCATACGCATACAAGGGGCCTTATTCAAACATCATTCGTACACGTGGGTGGGCAGAGCATGAGGAGTTTCCCTGGCGAGCAGGAGGTCACACCCTGCTCGTCCTCATCATCACGTGACCTTCCTACCTACGGTTCATACATGTCACATTCACAAAGCTCACAACATGAATGAATCTCTGCCGTGTGGTGTAAAGAGTGTCGACACGACGGATTCTTTTTTCACATCCCGACAAAACCTCTCGCTGCATCTTACTCATCCCATTACTCAGCTCAACAAACTTGTTAAAATAGTAAAAGCAGCATTTCATTTGCTGCCGAGTGACTGGAAGCAGATGTAAAACTAATTTGTAAGCATGAGGTGATGGATTTTGCGTTTATGGAGACTGAAATACTACGACTGAGTGCTATTTCCACAGATCCGTGTGCCGATGAACCTGTAGTACCAGGAAAAACTCATGACAAAAAGTTTAAAAACCAGCCCACGGTATGCCAAGGATCAGTCACAGGCTAACTAGAGAACAATGAGATCATCAGAGAATCAGTGAAATGGGAACTGCTCTCTCAGTACTGGCCTTAAGTCAGGATGATCTCATAACTGAACCGCTCGGAGGCGAGTTTATCTCTTTATGCCAGTGACAAGTTCAATATTGTCAACATGGTTTATTCAGAGCAACACTTTCCTTCCTCTCAGGCTAATCCGTACCGTTCAGAGTCGAACACGGTAAACAAAATGACTGTAAATCACCAGCATACCTGGATTGTTTTTGTTTCTCTTCTGCCCCTCGTTTGAATCCTTCAGGGTCTTCGTGCTCATTAGAAGTTTGTGCTGTGCGTTACAATGCCGCCACCATGTGGCCGCATTAGGGACACACAGCCCTCCATTTATTAAAAAATGAAATCACAGTAAAGAGCAGAACCCTGAGTGGTTCCATGGATGCAGGTGTGAAGATTTTGCTTTTTGGTCCACAGTGGAGTCAAGCAGATGCTGCTGTTGTTAGAAATATTAGATGGAGGTTGGATAACACGATGCTCTCTGCTTACCTTCATCCTGCCTTTAATCTGTTTAAACTGCATCTTTCTGAACCACGACTTGATTCAGTACCTTCAGTCTGTTATGACTGAAACATTATCTGCATCTATGTGCCGGTTTATTTATCCATCCCAGAACAAGTTACATCAGCTACTACATAACCTGCATACGACTTCATCTTCTCATCAACATCTTAAGCATGACTTCATGCTGTGAGGAGATAAAGATATGTGCCCCTCAAGCCCTCCTACTGAAAGCTATCAGTGCACTTTGTCTTAAATAAACCTCACACTGTAATCATCGCCATCTGCATCCTGACATGATGATTGATACGCAGTCCTGTGCAAGTATTGTGAGCAGTTTATGATCAAAGTTCATGGACAGGATCTCATAACACAGTTGGGTGAAGAGGGTGTCCGGTTTGTGGTTCTCATGGCTCCATCAGGACCTGAAGCACCCACTGGGGCGCTTTGCAGCCGAGATGAGAGTCAGCACCTCCGAATCGGAGGCCGGAAGCCAGTGGAATGTTTCCTCTGGGTCGGGGGGAAGGTGGTGTCCAAGTGATGGAAGTTAAGTGTCTTGAGATCTTCTTCACGATTGCTGGAGAACTCTAGTGTGAAGCATGAAGACAGACGGATGGGTCGTGGTTGCCTCTGCAGTAATGTGGGTGTTGTACTGTGCTGTTGTTGTAAGAGGGAGCAGGGCTGGAAGGTGAAGTTCTCGATTTACCTGTCAATCTACATTCCAGCCCTCAGCCATGGTCATGAGCTCTGGGTAGAGACCAAAAGAATGAGATCATGGACACAAGTGAACGAAAGTGGTTCTTCTTTAGAGGTAAGGGGAGGAGCTTGGACATCCGGAGGTCGAACGAAGTCAGCTGAGGTATCTGATCAGGATGCCTCCTGGGTGCCATCCTTTGGATGTATATCAGCAGGGAGCAGACCTAAGGACAGACCCAGAACTCACTGAAAGGAACTACATATCTCATCATGGCCTGGGAACCCCTTGGGACCCCCCAGGAGGAGCTGGAGAGCTGGGGAGATGGACATCTCCAACCTCAAGAAGGGTTTGAAGATCAATGGATGATAAAAGTGTTGCTAATAGTTTTTATTTATCAGGAAATTCCTGAAACAGAAAAAACATCTAAACTAAATCTTTTGCCTCTTGATGTCTAGTGACTGAGGACGTAAAGGGATCTATCGGCAGAAATGGATGTAATATTGGTAATTGTGTTTTAATTCCCCTGAAAATAAGTGTCACTGTGTCTTAGTTACCTCAGAGTTCTTTACATCTACCACGTTGCAGTGCCTGTTCCTACACTACCCCAGAGAGGGCAAACAAAACACTGGCTCTAGAAAGGTAGTTTTATATTTTCCAAGTTATCAGAGCCCACAGTAGCTTCTGCCACATGCTTGAAAAGTGGATGAGGAGTTTTCTGTTAGGTGCAATCTGCAATCTCACCTCTGGAAGCCACTTTATCCTGCACGTTGCTCGTAAACACACACACACAAAAACAGCACCAGCACTCCAAATACACGTGTACAGTTTTTCAAGGTGCTTCCAGGTGGGCTGATGGAGACATCTTGGACATTTACCACAGTGGATTTGAGCTGTCTCACTGTCTGTCGTCTGCTCCTGTAGCCCCACATTGTACTGAGATCAGGTCTCTGTGGGGGTTATAGCATCTGCTGCAGGACGTCTTATTAAACGAGCTCTGCATGACTCTGGCTGGATGTTTGGGGTCTGTTTGAGGAAATGCATTAAAATTGCCAGTTCCAACATGAGATGCACTGAAATGCAAAGCAGGACACAAAACAAGGAAATGAAACTTTACAAAAGTGTTTTATTTCATGTTAAACACATGAATGGTGTTACAAATATAGTACAACTACACAGCTAAAGCTCATCAGTATGTTTTCTTGTTCTTCCTTTAAAAGTCCCTTATAGTGGACCACCATGGATTAGAAATCCTTCTATGATCTACCAGGATTAATCCTAAAAATATGCACGCTGTATTCACCTGGGTAAATACGACTGTGTCAGTTTATTAACTATCTTTGCATATGCGTCACATGATCAACTTTAAAAAATACTGACAGATAAAATTGCAGCGGCAGAACGTTTCACAGATTTGTCTTGCTGATTTAGTGAGAGCACTTAATTTACACTTAAATATATAAAAAATATCTCTGATCGGTTAATTTCATGAGCTTATTCAGTTGTACAACCTAGTGCAGCTAACTTTCCCTAGAACGACAGTGTATCTAACCCTCCCTAACTCTCACTACTTCACACTGTAACAGGAAAGAGGTCACGTCTGAAACCTTTGCATTAGTGTTTACGTCTACAACTGGGCTTCTTTGATGATAGAAGGTGCATCCAGGCTTCCGCTGCGGGAGTCAGAAGGTCCCTACCGATCAGAAGAAGCAGGTTAATTCGACCGTTTTGCGGATTTAACACAGAAGTTGTCTCTGTAGAATCTAGGCTGATTGGTTTAACCGATCTTTGTGTTCAGAACAAACAGCGACCTGATACATAAAACACATGTCCAGCTAAACCGTAGAGGACTGTGTAAGCAGTTTAACATACATATTCATACACACACTCTGTACAATAATATACAACTGTTACATCCAGAACTGATGAAATGTGAATATGTGCTTTTGTTGAAAATACATTTGCAGCATGTAGGCATTCAAAAGTCAGTTTTGCTTTACGTTTTCATGCACCTAACAATAGAAAAGAAAAACAGCAGTTGTGGCACGTGCACAAGTTCAGCCACATGTACTTCTCGCAAGGCATCAGAACTTCATCAACCGTACTCGGCTGGTTAGGATTTGTTAAGCAGGTCGAGAATTGCTCCAGAGCTTGACGAAGCATCGGAACAATCCTTGACCTGCCTCTGACTCCGACTGTTCAACCCTCTCAACCAGTCTGACGAGCTAAAATTGATGCCTGCAACGCAGGGAAAGGCTATAAAAAGAAAAGCAAAGAACTTCCAGCTTGCAATTTCCACTGCCTGAAATATCATTAGGAAACAGCAATTGAGGGAAGCAGTGGGAGTCAAGACGAGAGCTTTCGGGTAAAACTGCACGTCTGCTGGACGGGAAGCCAAAGAAACTCCTCACGTGACTGCAGAGAAGCTGGAGGACGGTTTGACTGACTCCACAACAGCGAGGCTGACAAACTATTCCATGCATTCAGTACTTCTACTCTGGATTATCGTGATGCCTTATTATCAAAATAACGCAGTGAAAAGCCACAAGTTGATCCAAACATCATATTTCTACAACATTAGCTTTTTAAAAATGTGCTCCGTCGTATCTTAAAGAACTGATTGTACCATATTATCCCAATAGAGCACTTCCCTTACTAGTGGCTTACGGAGTTCCCAAAACTAGAACGAGGCTCTTCTCCTGTGTCGACTTTTAAGATGAGGTTTGCCTTTACTCTCACCCCAACCGGTCGCGGCAGATAATCGCCCTCCCTCCCTGGGCCTGATTCTGCCACAGCGCTCGCTCAAAAGTAATGCGTTGTGTTGGGATGTTCAATTCAACTGATTGGAACATCTGGATTTGATGCTGCTGGGTGATTTGGCCATTTGGGAAATATTCTTCTTTTCAGGGTTGTGTGGCAGC
>NW_007578401.1:177550-192823 GCF_000690725.1 Stegastes partitus | reverse complement strand
CAGAAATCGCCTCAGTGACAGAATTACCATTTCCATGATTGTGTGAATGATATTGAGCGTGATCTGGAGGAACAAGGAGGAGACAGGACAGGCAGGTGAAAGGATGTGCAGCAGGTGTGGTGATCACTGACAGTGTGTGCTGATTGCTCAGTGCTCCTACCTTTGTGCATCTGTGTGTTGAGCTAAGATTTGAGGAGATTTTTTTTTTGTGCTTTTTTTGTTGTTGTTGTTGTTGTTGTGGAAGCAGAAAAGTGCATTGATCAGGCTTGAGAAGGAAGAGTCTGCTGCTGGGAGATTAGCGTTGTGGCTCCGTAGTCTTGTCCCAGCTTCTGCCGCTCCGCCTAAAACAACACCTACTGATCACTTCTCATTCGGAGTTCATAGAGGTGTGAGGCTCCAGTCTGAGATGAAGTTCAACAGGATCTGATCTGTCAGGTAGATTTTTAATTCCCACCACTGAAATCTTACTTGAGTTTCCTCTTTTATATTTTATGAGTGATTGAAGTCCCTTAAATGATTCCTTTAGGGTCAGAACAAACCCAGCGAGGATGTTCTGACTGAAAAAACAGTTCAACATTTTGTGGGGACATTGACTTATTTGCGTTATTTTAAATAGCGATATGAGGAAATAAGACATCGTCTCATATGATGCCCTAACAGGAAGTGCATTTCTCAAAATGTCAAACGATTGATTTAAACTGTTGGGGCATATTTAGAATAGTGAATATATTCGACGTGAGGTGTTTGACTGTTCATACCCATCATTAACTTCATCACAGAGCTTGGAGACCCACCCAGAAACAGAAAAAAAAAAGTATTCTGGCAGGATGAGCTAAGAACAGAGAAAATCACAACAATGAATCACTTACTGCTGATAGCATTCATTCAAAAAGGGTTTTAGACACGTGTAGGTTGGTTCAAACTGTCCTAAACATTCATGCGTTTTATATTATTTAAAACCTTCATAGGTCTCCTTATGAAACTGTTTCCCCAAATGCAATCTTTTACTCTGTTTTACGACATGTGGACACCTGACGCAGGTGAAAATATCTCCATATTCAACAACATTAGTGTGTGAAGTCGATGCAAACGTTCAGGCTGACCGCAAAAATAGACACAATAGGGAGCACGGAGTGGGTTATTTGTGGAGCAGCACGAGATCCACGTGTGACTGACCGCATGTGCAAATTTATAACCGTCCAACACACGGGTCGCTTTTCAGAGCAGACGTTTTTAGTTTTCAGGACAAGCACAGGTGATGCAACATTACGGCGACGACACCGTTCTGTTCAAGACATCGTTCTTATTTTTATGTATTTGCACCCGTGCTTTTCATACTGTGACATGTCAAAATGTGCCTATTTCCCTTCATACTAGCACCACCACTGTTATTCTGTATCTACACATACATCCTCATCCTCAGACTGCTTCAACACTTACGGCTTCTTTGACCCGCTGGTTTGCATGTTGCCTCCGTAGATCGGATTTGATTAAACCTGCAGGGAAATAAGGACACAGAGTGGGTGAGATATTGATGCAAAAACAAAGAAGCATAAAAAACAATATTGTAATTCTATAAAGAACCCTAAAAGTTATTCAGAACTGTGTGGTTGGACTGTATAGTGCAATAACGGCGAGCGTCCAGTAGGGGGCTCCTCTACACAGACACATGACAGTGACCCCACCAGACAACTTGGTAAATATTTCCAAAGACTCTGTGTGGTAACAAATCTAAACACAACACAATATGACTAACTCAGGTCAAACACAACTATTACGGTCGCTTGATTTCAATTTAAAAATTAACTTTTGTCTCCACCACTGCTGTCCAGATTTTAAAGACACAGATGCTTTTATGCCATTATTGCAACTTCAGTTTCCTTTCAACCTTATGATAAAACTGCAAACCGGCTGCAGACAGAGCAGAACTCTTAACCAGAGGAAATAGGTTTGACCACATTATTCAGGTTTTAGCCTCTTTACGCCGGCTTACAGGATGTTTTAGAATCAGTTTTAAGCTTCGACATGGTCTGACCTCTCAGTATATTTCAGATCAGCCTTGTGCAGCCCAAGTTTCATTTTAAAATCCTCACACAAGGATCCTCTAAATCTAAGAGGGAGCTTCTGAAGGAGGCAGCTCCAAGGCTCTGGAATAGCCTGCTGAGGATATTTAGCAGCAACATCTCTCCTGTTCTTGTCATATTCTTGTTGTTGTAATGTTTGTGTGTTTTCTAATTGTTCATTTGAATTAAACATTTAGTACTTGCTTTTTTTAAATTATGGTTTGCATGATGGTGCTACATAAATAAAGATAATTCTGGCATGGAGAACATTTCACAACAAACGATATATATTACAGAGAGCAAACATTGTGCGTTTTGGTGACCTTTGTGCTGAGAATTTCGAATACAAATCACAGAAGTGGGAGGTTCTTTCTTTTATCACAGAAGCTTTCTCTTTCTTCTGAAAACTGGCATGATTACCAAGAAGTCCACTCATATATCTGAATTATGAGTAAGTTTCAAACGACAGTGAGTCAGTGTGCTGACCTTTGGGAGCAGAGGAGTCTCATTAAAGGGTTTTGGTGTGTTCTTTTAGTGAGCACAAAGTTGAGCACTTCAGTGGCTAATGCATTTTTAAAAAGTTATTCATTGTTCATAAACCCCTCAATGGGCCGTGCAAAGTGTCTTCGTACTGACTGAGGCGTGAAGTCCCACCTTCACTGCCTGAAAACGCCGTATGTGAGCCGTGCAGCCGCCTCTGGGTGGCACGAAAGTTTCCATGACTCACTTAATGGTCAACAAAATGTTTACTGCTCCTCTGTTGTTGTTGTTGTTTTCTCTAGAAAATGTCTGCTTAGTGCTTTTTTCCTAATGGGAAACATGCACTTCTGAGTGAGGAGTAGTAAGAATGCAACCAAACAATACCTGTGGTCACATTGTTTTTTTCCCCCCCTTTAAGGAAAATAAAGACTTTGACCTGAGCTGCTCCGAGCCTTCCTGTAAGGATGTGAAGAAAGTACAATACAAAAACAAACCTTCTATTCAACCTTGAAGCACTCCTTCAAATTACTCAGTAACTATAATCTGCATTCTTGGAATTTAGCATTTCTCTGCAGGAGCTTTAGTAAACTCACGACAGAAACAGTCAAAGACAAAGACGGTTCTTCTACATGTTTGCATGTGCAGCTTGAAATCAGAAGTCGGTTATGAGTCATGGCAGTATAATTCAGAAAAATGCTCGTACCTGTCATTATTGTGCCTATTAGAAGAAAGACACACAAGAAGATGTTTCCCGCCAGCGTGCCGAAGCTGTCGATGATCTTCCCCTGGCAGATGGTGAAGATAATGCCAAACACCTGTGGAACATGAAGAGTCGCATCGCACACGATCCCAACAAAAGACAGATGCAAAACAAGTACTGTCTAAAATTCAGCAGCTCAGGCCTGAGAGGAACTACAGAGTGCTGCATTCAAGTGCTTTTGCAGACTGTTACTGTCATTCATGCTCTTATTTGCTGCAGACTACTGGAACTCTGTCGTTTCTGCTTTAAACCAAACGTCCCTTTCACCACCACAATCCTGACTTCTCTCTTTTTGTGCTGTTTTGTTTAAAGAATTGACTTTAAACGTGTATTGATCACTTTTAAAACTAGGTAGATGGAGGTAGACAGATGCTTTATTCGTCCCCTTGAGGGAATTTAAGGTGTCCAGTGGCTCATGCATGTTACATTTAGGAAAAATAAGGAAGCTAATGTGCAAAACACTGTGCAGTAACATGCAGATAAGGTGCAAAACTGCTGGTGTTTACAAGAGTATTAAAAAGTCTTAGTACAGTATAAAAACAGAATAATAATAAGCCTATAGGAGGAATGCTTGGGTCAGGATGATTTATAAATCTAAATGTGATCGTGCCATCAGGGATCCCCAGCTCTGGCTTCTTTTAAATCACTTCTTAAAGCCCATTTTTACAGACTTGCTTTCATGTAATGTCGTCTTTTTATTGCTCATTAAGCTTTTATGCTGCCTTCGTTTCCTCCACTGCTCCTTCTGCTTTGTCTGTCAAAGCACTTTGTAAACCTCTGCTTTTACGAGGGCTGCATCCAATAAAACCCGCGGCTGTACCTGCGCCGAACAGTTGAGGAGTCCAGAGGAGGTTCCCTCCGACTCCGGGTACGTCAGCTCCACTGCGAATTCAAAGCCCAGAGGCAGGTAGCCCGTCATGAAGAACCTGGAAAACACACACGAGAGCACAGAAACCGTCGGCGTTAATCATATCGTATCTCAAGGCAATCGCGATATCTTTCACATGTAAAACATTGAAGGACATCGGCTGTGCCCTGTAATGCCTCTCCCTCATCATATTATCTCACAGGCTGATGCACACTTTGTACCTACTAAATGTCACCGTTTATCCAGGAATTCAAGACTACCGCCCAGATCTGCATGACTTCTGGGAGGTTGTGCAGGAACGACGGGTTTTGAAAGCAGTCCAATGACATCAAACACTTGTTCTCATTCAATAGCCGGATGTTTTCTTTCCACTGAAGTGACAACAAGTGAAACTCGGTCGGGAGGTTCTGACATGGCAGCAGCAGCAGTGAAACACATCAGTCAGTGCAAACTGGATTTCCAGGCACATTTCTTTTCTTCTGCCTGTAACCACGCTTTGATAACAACAACACAAAGCAGCAGACAGGAAGGTGTTGCATGCTGTTGGGTTTTCTTTACACATTCAGAGAAAAGAGGCCAGAAATTGAAATAATTTTGGTTGTGCACAAGCTAAAGCAATCACATGACTCTTGCACGGTGTCTGGCCAACATGTATGGTATATTATGTAGGTGTGCTCTCCAATCTGGAAGACCAATCTGTGCTACTGAAGAGGTGGAACGCTTTCAAAGCAGCCACATAAAGGTAAAAACTGGTTTTCATCCGAGAAGAACAGAGAGGCAGCCTTGTGATCATTTCCCCCCATAAAGATTTTAACTGTGTAATTTAATACAGCTTTTCCTTCGACATGATCACCGAGATGCTTGTCTGAGTTATTTCATTGGTTCCTTTAAACATACATTGTGAACCACTGGGAAGCAGTAATGACAGCGAGCGGATTGTCCCGGTGGAATAAATTTAATTAAGTTAGATTAAATTAACTGAGATGATTCCACATAACTGTGGCCTCTATCCATACGTTTTTTCTTCCCCCTGCAACAGGAGGCTTGCATTACCGTTGCTCTATATATCCTGAATAGTTTTCAATACTGGGTCAGAGTGTACGAACGCATATCTGGGTCCTGCTCAGTGCAGGGTCAATGTACACACGCCTATCAAGCCTAAAGTTGAGATGTACATGGCTGTAAATTATTATTGCAAATGTCAACAGTAAAGTTCACAGGAACAAAGCAGGACTCCAGGCATAACAGAAGTATTTACTGCTGACAAAGTCTCCATTGTTGATTCTTTTTCATTTAAAAAAACAGCCTCTGAATACAGTTCGAGCTTAAAATGTAATATTACTGCTACTACTTAAGCTTGCTTGGCTAGTTTTATAGGCGATTTGGTCATAAATGTACAGACAAGTAGGATATTAAAGGAAAACATAATAAAGGAAAGTGGGCCGCCATGCTGACAGAACAGCTTCACTGCACCTTGGCATTGATTCTCTTTACTGGATGGATAAACACCGTTCTTTCAAAAGATATTCCCATATTTGGAGGGAATGTGTCGAACACATTGGCCTAAAATATCTCAGGGGTGTTCAAACCTGGTGACTGTGAAGGCCTTAGCTTGCATAATTTTCATCAAACCATTCGGAAATCACACAGAACAACTTACTGCTGATTTCATCTCTGAGGGGATATCGCAGTAAAAAAAAAAGAGTCCACAGTGAGTAAAAATGTGACAGGAGTAAGAAAAAAAAGGAACTGCTCGGGGGGTCATAGGGTTAATTATACATCTGAAGAGTTCATTTGCAAAAACAGATAATTCCATCTTCACAAACCTTCAGAAAACCCACCGTTCCATCGTCTACCTGAGACATCCATCCATCCATCCATTATCTATCCACCTTAATCCTCACTAGGGTCATGGGGGGCTGGAGTCTATCCCAGCTGACTCAGGGCGAAGGCAGGTTCACCTGGACAGGTAACCAGTCTATCACAGGGCTACACTTAGAGACAGACAACCAAGCACACTCACATTCACACCTACGGACAATTTACAATCACCAATTAACCTCAGCATGTTTCTGGACTGTGGGAGGAAGCCGGAGAACCCGGAGAGAACCCACGCTGCACGGGGAGAACATGGAGACTCCACGCAGAAAGATCCCAGGTTCCTCACCGGCGACCTTCTATCTGCGAGGCAACAGTGCTACCAACTGCGCTTCCTTGCAGTCCGCCTTACATTCATGGATAATCAGCATTTTTATGCCTGTCACAGCGCATAACTGGGTGTTAATTGCTTAAATGTACGATGCAGTGCACCTGTGTGGAAGCATCCATGTTCCACCACTCTTTTACTCCATGCTTGCCTTTATTTTGGTCTAAATTTTTAATTCTGGGGGGTTTGTTTATCTGTCCATAGACTGACATAACTGCACGTTGAATTCTGAATGTAGTTTCACACACATGAGCACATTAAAGCAAACTGAATAAATGGAAACATACCCGAGAGCTCCAGCCGTGATGAAGACCACCCAGAGGTGTCCCAGACTGAGTGTGGCAGCGTAGATGATCATCCCCACCAGAGACATTAAGTAGACGGCGAAGGTCGTCTGCCTGGAAACACACAGAGGAAACACGCAGCCCTGTAACCTTCATCATGAAACACTGATGCATTTCCAGTTTGTGTGGATGAACTCGTACAGTCGGAAGCAGACCACAGTAGCCTCACAGCTAAAAGCAGTCATTTAGTGCCAGCATTTGATGAATTAATATCACGTGACGTTTGGAGGGAAATCATGCCGGACATTCACAGAAACATTTCATAATTTCATACCTGGGTGGATCAAAAAGTCCTAGGACTGTGGGCACATGCAAGATGAGCAAGCAGTGAGTCAGGCTGTCACGTGACAACGAGGTATCAACAGCAGGACCTGCGTTACTCACACTTTTATACAATATGTCGAGCACCATCTGTGAAGAGCGCTGACTCTTAGAAACTGTGTCAAAATGCTAAAACCTCAGCTTGAATTTCATTTGAGGAGAGAGGAAGAAGTCACTGAGAACCAAATCTGGTGAGTGCGGTGGGTGGTTGTGTCCAAGAAACCAGCGCACAATGGCCGCGTTGTGATCAGGACAGAACACTGAAGCACTCACAAGCTACCACGCCACAGTTCAGGTCGTAGATGCAGCTTGTTCTCCCTCAGACTCCTCAGGACGTTACAGTAGGACTCTATGTTGGCCGTCTGACTCTGGGAGACTGATTCCTGATGCACGACCAGAAGAAAACTCTCCTGACCTGATGTGTCTGCTCTGGTTTTAAATATTGGAAGCCATTCCAGAGTTTCCATCTCTTGGTGTTAACTGCACCATGCACAGTCCTGGAACTTTTTGATCAAACCTCTTCATATAAAGACTACCTACGGTGACCATAAGACGACTGAAACTGTCGTCACATGTTTAGAGTCAACGGTTCTACTTTTCTAATTTCAAAAAACTCAACATAGACCAGTCAGTCACAACATTTTAACCACCGTCCCTAAAACTGTATGTCAGTCTTGTTTGTTTGTTTCTATAAAAGCTTTAACTTTTGGGGACGGACTCGGGACCTCTGGGATGTTGGCAGTGGATCCTAAGGTTGAGTTCAGGTGGAGCCCTCATAGATCAGGCACAGAAAGGATTCACAGATTGTCGGATCAGATTGGGATCTGGTAAGTTTGGATGTTGGGTCAACACCTTGGGCTCTTTGTCATGTTTTTCAAGCCAAGCAGTTTTTGGGGTGTGGCAGGGCGTGTATTGTCCCTCTGGGGAAGGTTGCTGCCATCTGTTAATGTCGATGGGATTAGAAGGAAACAATAATGTTTGAGTCATAAAGTTTTCTGCCTCACCCAGAAACAAGGTGCGTAACTCCCATTTTGAGGCATAACTGTGAACTAGGACACATTCGCTGTCCACAAAAAGTCAAATGTTTGAAGCAATCAAAGAAAAAAGGGGAGGAAAGCTTCATGCTGGAGTGCCGTTGCTCCAGAACAGTGCGTCCACACAGCTTCATGAACACTCAACCTGCACCGTCTGACTTCTGTCTCCCAAACTAAAACCCCGATTGTGCGGTCGCCATTTTCAGAGCGGTAATGAAGTAACCCCTGCTGCTGAGGAGTATCTAGAAGCTTCCATGAAGGGATAGCAAAGCCAGAACATTGGTGAAGTACTAAGGAGACTATGTTGGAAAGTATTTCTCCTGTGACTTTTTCTGGTGAGGCAGAGAACTTTTTGAAATATGTATGCACCTCATAGATAGGTATGTGTCTGAGGCCACGTGTACATGGAGCCGGGTATTTACAGAAATGGATCTACTAAAAATAACATCGTTCACACCAGATCGTTTTCAAAAAAATCTAATCCACATAAACACGTTGTTAAGAGCTGCTATGAGCTGCCAAACCTGTAGGGGGCAGTGTAACGCTAAGCATAAAGCCATGCTAGCCAATCAGAATCCTGGAAAAAACACAATTACTTCCTGTTACTTCAACAATAATCGTGTGTTAGAGTACAAAACAAGTAAAACACTTGAAAATATCGACTGTAGACATGTCAGTCCAGGTATATGGACGTAGCCAAACTGTGAACATGGTCGCACATGTATGACGCTGATGACGCTTTTGTCGCACACTGTGATGTCAAACTCCGTCTCCTCTCGTCTACATGCAAAGATGGAGTTTTTCCAAATCTCCACTGTGGCCAGAGTTTTCAGATATGATGGGTGACTTCTAGCTTTATGTAAACCAAAGGTCCACTGAAATATCACTGTTTTTGCTAAACAAGGCCTCAGTAACAACCACATGAATGTCAGGACTCAAGGTTTCCCAGCAGAACACTGGGTTGCACCAACATGGCTGATTATTCATGTCAGCTGTCAGTGGCTTTAATGTAGGATTGGTAATATAAAGAGGGTGAATAAAATATCTGTAAAACCAGGTGAAGCTGAATGAGTATCTGCATGTATTCCACCAACACGCCCACATCCCCCCGCTCACGGTGCAGAAATCTGCACCAGCGGGGGGTTGATTGGACGGACACTGCTGTTACTTCCCAGCCTGAGAGCTCATGAGGCGGCAGCAAAAGGCCGGAGAGGTCGCTGTCGTAGCGGCATGCTGCACCTGGATAAACACACAGGGAGGCTCCACAAGCCAACACATAAACACTGCACAAGACCTGCAGCCAGTCGAGAAGGGAAATGACAATAAACAGGAAGGAGCAGAGCGCTTGTGTAGCTGCTTCACTCGTGTTCGTTCTTTTTTTTGTTCCACATACTAACTGTATCTCCCTCTGTGCATCCGACGGCTCTTCTTAAAGACAAACTGCTGTTCCAATACGTTTCCCTGTTTGACGTTTGCCTTACTTGTATGTTTTAGTTCTGTCCAACCAAACCCCACAGATCAGCGAGCCGACCATCCCCGCGATGACGATGGTGAGGCCGATCCTCCCGGCGTTCACCTCTTCTCCCTGAAAAGCCGAAGAAGACAGGAGAGGAGTGAGCGATCGCCTTAACAGTGCATTTAGCTAAAACATTTGATTAATGGGCCGTTTAATTAACTTTTACTCCAACAGTCCTTCTAAAGGTTCCTGAACCAATCATGTGTGATTTCACAGAAAAATCAACAACCGCCAAGAATAAAACCGAGATAGTTCATTAAAATCATTTTACTCTACATCTCCTTAAAAAAAAAAAACAGTTGCTAAAAATACGTGGTTTGCATTTAGCAGATTCTAACCCCCCAACAACAATAACAACAACAACAACAACAAAGAGGACCTGTGCACAGCTGCTCCGTCATTTGTGACTCAGCTGTGACCGACAGTCACGTGACAAAAAAAATCTGAAATTTCAGCTGAACTGTTTTCACAGAGTAGAGATGAGACAAGTCGTAAAATATCTAGAATATGTAGAGACACATTGTTTTTCCCTGTATTGACAACACCTGTGGGCACACATTTGTTCTAGACTTTTTCTATTATTGCTAAAAAAAATATGAAAAAATAGAGAAATTCAGCTGTATTTCTTTGTATAATTTTAATATGCTTCACTAAAGACATGGATGAGTTCCATCTACTACTAGTCATGGTTGTACCGTTTATATAGAGGTGCAGGACTTTATATTGAAGTAAAAAATGAGCCTACAGTGAATAAAACCATTTATAGAGCATCTTAGCAGCAGCCTAATAAGTTAAGATAAGACATACTTATTTTTATTGTCCCAAAGGTGGAAGTGTACTGGGCAGTACCCATATACATCACATATCATACACAAAACCATTAAAATGCGATTAAAAAGCAATAAAAACAGTCTTATCACACACAGCATGCTATTAGTACAGTACAGTACATTAGTACAGTAATGGTCTGTATGGACACAGTCCGACCTGCAGTAGTAATAGCAGTACTGTTAAACTGCAGTCGTCAGCTACACCAGGACAGGACGGGGAAGTACTGCACATACAACATACTAGAAATATTAAATAAGGACAGAGAAATAATAGCAATAATAATAGAGAAAAGAATCCTTATTGTTTAGTATTTTAAAACTATAGTCGCATCAACATCACATCCCCCACGGGAAATAACTTCTTTATACTCAAAAGTTTAAAAAAACAAATCTAATAAAACAAAAGCTGGGTTTATCTGACTTATTACTGTTATATTATTTCTTTATATTTAACAATTAAAGCTCAGTAAAATAGTCATGGCTACTCCAAGTGAAATATTAAAAAACAAAAGACATGAAGCAAAGTTTCTGCAATCGGAAACCTCAGAAGAAACAAAAAACAGCGAGAATGTCTGCTGTTCATCCGGAGACTCGAGGTGCAGGACTCACAGGGTAATGCATGATGATCATACGGTTGAGCAGCGTCCCGACGGCGTAGTAGCAGCCCACGTTCAGACCTGCCAGGTAGGAAATACAAACAGAACACATGAGAAAGTCAGCTGCTTTTCAGGAAGCTTTGAGCTAATGTCATTATCTGAAGTTATTAAATGTTGTCATGTGAGCAGCCAAAGGTTTTTTTTTTAATGTTTTCAGCTGAACTTTCCAAAACAGAGAGTCGCTCCAAACCAAAGACTTCTATAAAAGGGAAACTCTGAGCTGGAAGTCAGTAACTGAGACTTAAACTCCACACAGCGAACGTTCACCTGCAGAAAAAAGCTGCTTTAAACGCTCGAGGTCAAAAAGGATTAAGAGAACAAGGACGAATAAACGGCAATATGACTTTTATTGAGTTGTATTTCTAAATATCGCTGCATAAATGCAGCAGAGCAGCTGCAGCTCGGTTCAACTGGCAGCGACAGGTGGAGGCTGCAGCCGACCGTCATGTTCAGGTACAGCCGAGACTCGAGCGACCTGTGCAGCCGAAGGATCGTTTGACAGAAGGACGTACGGACGCGTTCATGCACACTAACACCGGTCACATGCTTTTGTCACATGCAGTGTTATGAGGAAGGTCAAAGCTGAGAGGTTTCCTTCCTCCTCTCGCAGCTGTCGCACAAAACCGTTGACGGACTGCGAGAGGAGGAAATAAACAAGAGCTGCAGCCTGTGATTCTTTTCCTGTGTCAATTAGTTTCCTAATCAATTAATTAAAGGAATCAATTGTTGGAAAATAGTGAAAAATGTGCAGTTTCTCAGACTGAAAGGTTTCGTCTTAACATGTTTGTTTGGCAAAATGTCAAATATATTCAATGATTTTAAACCTAGAAAACAGGAGATCTGAATTACTTTTCTGTTGATTAAATACCGTAATGTCCAGAATATAAGCCCCGACTTTTTTCACACACTTTGAACGCTGCGGCTTAAACAACATTGATTGATGGAATTTGCCTCGAGATCAAAGTGACGTTGAAGCGACAACGACAGAGAGACTGAGGAAGTGACGAAGGAATTCTGAGGCTGAAGACTTTAATGGTTTTAGTGTTCAGGAGGAAGATGAAGATAACGATCAATGACTTTTCCTGGTAGGCTGCTGGAGTTTTTTATTTTCTTAACCAGCCGTGTTTCAGGCTCTGTTCAGAAAAAAGCATTTGTGTATGTTACTGGTACGTATTTAATTAAAAGTTTAAAACATCTTTCTGTGTAAATATCTCATGTTCCAACGTGGACACCTGCAGCCTGTATATGTACAAAACTGGTTTTCTTTTTAAAGTTAGCGGCTGCAGCTTCTATTATAATTAATTTATTTCTGGAGAAACAATTTTACATTCCAGACTTAATCAAGTGTGTAAGCCGTCGGTCACATGCAGCATTTGTTAAAGATTGTCAGACTGCAAACAAACTTTGAACTTCTTCTAGACACGCTCACGGTCATTACTGAGGAAATATTAATAACTGATGTGGACTTTTATGACACTCTGGGATAAGATAAACCTGGTTACACGTCACAGGGAAGGAAATTCGTTTCAGTGATAAAGAAACAGATCCTATCCTGGTGAGTCGACGACTGATGTCCCACTGGATTAAAAACAACAACCTTTCAGTTCATTTACCAAAGTTCAAACCAAAGTATTTTGGTTGTCTCAAACTGTACTTATTCTGAAGAACTGTCTCGATTAAAATCTACAACGTCTAACTTCCCATTAAGACACAATCTGCAAAACAACATTTAATCCTAACTACGATGGGAGCATAAATTGCAGAGTTGTGACGACCAACCGTAAGTGACGATGAGGAGGATGAAGGCCCTGTTGCGGAGCAGCCTGCGGATGGAGGCGATGTAGGAGTACTGCTCCGGCGGGATGCTGCGCGCTGTGGCCTGGGACTGAGTCGGAGGCAGCTTAGGACGCTCCTGGAAAACTGATGTATGGAGAGAATAAAGACAACGTGAGGCACAGCAAACACTCATGAACACAAATTAAAATGTCAGATAAAAACAAATCGTAGCATTTCATTTCTAACAAATGAAGGAAAACTGGCACACAAAAGAACAAATACTTCCTGGTTATTATTACAAGCTCAAGTTGGGCTGATAAGCAGTTTTTAATGATAAGAGTTAATCGGTCTGGCGGGATTACAGGAAAAATGTGGGTCAAATAATGGACGCACTTCATACACTGGGTGACCCACTGAACCAAAAACAAAAGGAGAACTGGTGTCGTCCTAAAACAGCAGAAGAAACAGTCGCTGCCAGCTTCAAACTGAAACCATTCGACGGTTTTTAAGGGAATGCTATATTTGGAAAAAATGGCAAATTGCACCATTTATCTGAAAAACAAAAGGACTTGCTGGACAGATTCGTTTGGAGGTTCGTCAGAAAACGTCACCAGATCTGAACATACAAACATTATAGTTCATCAGAATCACTTTATGCTACGATTCTATTTGAATAGTTTTAGCTAAAATCAAACTCTTTGCAGGAACCACATTCTGGAAAAAAAACAAAAAATTTTGTGCTTCTCGTGACAAACGTGAAGCCGTCAGTGACTCGTCTGCGACTAACGCTGGCGTCACAAAAATTCAGTGATTTTTGCTGAAACAAATTCAAATTCAAATTGTAAACAATAAAATATATCTTTGGTACTGGGAAACATGATTTTTTTCTCTGTATTTCTAACACTTGTGGGCAACAAAAATTGTTTTAGACTTTATTTCCATATTTTACATTTTTTAAATAATACAAATAATGAAGGAAATTCAACTTTCGTTTTTTCTTTTTTATGATTTAGGCCATTATAGTGGAGAGAAGCAGCACATAAGACATTTTGGAGTCGTCTCTGCTGTTTCTCTAGAGGTGGAGATCTTTATGCTGCCCACAGCGAATGTGATAGCAGCAAAAAAAAAACGCAACAATGTCGAACTCCTTAAAACAACCAAAGCTTTCTGCTCCGTGTTGTGTTTCCCCTCCTTTCACAAGCAAACCGTCCTTTATAGGAGCGTATGGATCCCATATGAGCGTCTGTATTTTATATAAGGACTCATTCAGGCGCAGCTGGACGGGTTGAAACACATTCACTTAAAACACAGAGTGAGTTACGCTCCGACACTCAGCCAGCTTCTGAGCCCGAGGACCGGCGGTTCTCGAGGCGATAACGGCGGTGTGGCCTGTTTTAGTCAGCGTTTCTCCGCATGCCCTCAGGCCTCCTGGGGGAAACACAGATGTCTGTCTTTGTGTTTCTTGGAGGCGAGCCAGGCCGGCCTTTTGTCCCCCCAGCGACTCTGACCTGAGGGTCTGCGTACAGTCACCGGTTCTCGCTAATCCTGCGACACTAACCAACTCTTTGACACAGCTGCTCCACCAGAGGAGGTGAAGCAACTTAATTTACAGCACGGCCTCGGCTACACATGCACAGCCGTCCTCAGATGTGTTCATGGCCTCCATTAAAGAAGGAAAAAAACAGCAGAAATAAGCTGAAACTGACAAAAGTAATAATAAATAAAAATGTAATGAAAATCATGATATTATTTTTGGAATTGTGGTTCAACAGAAATATATATTAAAAAATAAATAAATAAAACTGGCATGATGGGACCTGTAAACTAATATTTAGTTGAACAACCCTTTGAGCCAATCAGGTGTTTTCTGTAACTCTCAGTCAGACTTCTGCACCTGTTGACATCAGCAACGGGCTCTAATTTGTCCAGGACAGTTTTATTTTTTTTTATTATTCGTTTCAACCACAATTCAAAAACAATGTCTTATTTCACTAAATTATAATTTAGCAAATTTTTATTTATTATTACTTTTTTCAGTTTCTACTTATTTGAGTGATTATTGTGAATTTTGTCTTTTCTTTAATGAAAGGGGATGAGTACATCTGAGCACGACTGTATGTTTAGTGTTGTACAAAGAGTCCAAACTTATATTAAAACCGCCTCTGATAGTGGCGCCGTGATAGCTCACTTGGTTAAGCTGGCGTAGCATATACAGGGATAAAGTCCCCAATGCAGCGGTGGTGAGTTCGAATCCAGCTCATGACGCTTTGCTGCAGGTCATTCTTGTCCCTCTCTTCGCTACACTTTCAAATAAAGGCCAATAAAATGACTGAACTTGGGCTCAGACGGCTAATTTTCTTGAACACCCGGTGATTCCCCTTTGTTCAGTCGACCAGATCCACTCATGTCTCACTGCACC